>NC_133619.1:118729756-119029756 GCF_048593235.1 Sminthopsis crassicaudata | reverse complement strand
AACTATTGTAATCTGTAGAGATTTAAGATGATTTAAAAACTTTTTAAAATACATATAATATAAATATGTTTTAAAACGTTAAGTCATAGTTCTTGAATATACTTTGGTTTAGCATAAACCTGTGAAAAGTCAAGAAAATTGATAGAACTCTCTTGAAATAACTAGTCATGAAATTGTATCCCATCAACAATAGGAGAGGTGATTTCCTCAGGAACAGTGTGATGTAGTGTGGCCAGACTCAACTCCTTTAACTGGGTGACTACAGGAAAGTCACTTAATTTTCCTGCACCTTAATTTACTTCAATTGGGAATAATAATGCTTTAGCATGTATTTCACATTAGCTTCAAATGATTTAAAATATATAAAGGACTTCAGAATGCAATGTAAATGCCAATTTTTATTGTTATTTATTATTAACAATTCTAAATTCAGATAATAATGTCTTTTTCATTATGGAATCAAAAAGCAATACCTTCATTTTATAGGAGAAAAGAAATTAAGGTTTTGAAGGAGGGGTGAATTACAACATTACAGAAACCAGGGGCAGAGTCTAGATTTCTTAACACTTAACCTAACACTTTTCTCGTTATTCCATTTGTTTACTAACTAGAGTCATTATTACATGAAAAATGTATTTATTATTCCATAAAATACAGATTCCTTATTAGGTTGTTAGGACAGTAGGGTTGATGGCATTCTAGTTGAATATGGAAGAATTCTAGCCAATGAAAGTGCCACCTCCTAATTTATTCTTATCTGGTAAAGATAAGGAGAAATGAGAGGGAGAAAAACAAATCAAAACATAAGAACTATGGATTTAGTGGAGAAAATTTTTAAAAATTTCTTTTATAATAATAGCTTTTTATTTATCAAAATATAAGCAAAGAAAGTTTTCATCATTTATCTTTGAAAAACCTTGTATTCCAAATTTTTCTCCTTCCTTCTCTACCTACACTTTTCCCTAGACTGCAAGCAATCTAGTATATGTTAAATAAGTACAATTCTTCTAAATATATTTTTTAGTGGAGAAAATATAAACAAATTCTGTTTAAAGGCTTTCCCTGAAAAAGGTAACTTGAGACAAGTTATTTACTGGAATTGTTTTTTAAAAGTGCTCTTTACCTTAAAAAAAAAAAAAAAAAAAAAAAAAAAAGTATCTAGAATTAACCTAGAATATAAGATTAACCAATGTGAGAGTCATTCTATGTTTTAAAGCCATCTAGTGGTTGGCAGACACAAGCTTTTTGCAGTGTTATCAATATAATTATTGTTTCCTATTTTAAACATGCTGGCATGAAAATAACATGAAAATGTCCTATTGTTTTTTTTTTGTGTTTTTTTTTTATGCTGTCGAGGACTCTTATTTTTGATAGAGATTTGTTTTGCAGAAGGTAAGGCTATTTAAGTAATATGTGCTTGAGTGAATCCAGATTTTTCCCGAGTTGTTCCTTTCCCTCGTTTTTTTTCCAGCTGATCTTAATAAATAAAAACAAGAATTAGCTTAAAGTTTTTTCTGTTTACTTTTTAAAAATCAAGCAGTTATTCAGGAAAGAGGCAAAAGTTTACAGATTGCTTAATTTTTTAAAAATGGGAAAGTTTTTATTTTGAATTAGATATTTGTATTTCATAGGAATATTACAGCTAGCAAGACTTCAGAGACTATTTAACACACATCCCTTATTTTATAGATGAGGTGACTTGTCCAAGACACAGAGTTTAGTGTCAGAAGTGTATTTGAACTCAAGACTTCTTTTTCTAAAGCCTACCCTTTCTCTCTCCCAGTTCAGTGCTCTTTAGTCAGGTGAAATGAGGTGAACATGAGAGGTTGAAACTTTTTAAAACCTAAAATAATCTAAAATTCATTTAAGTTTTAGGGGGTTTTCCCCTTTACAACTTCACTAAAAACATCCTCTCATTTTATAGATTTATGTGTGTGTATATATATATTCTCTGAAAAGTGGAAACAAATTTGATGTTTGGTATTTTTCACTCTTAGTATTGGCATTGCAGTAGAATAGAAAGTAACTCTTCTAAAAGTAGTTAAGGGACCATTAGTAGCTGTTGAATATGTCAGATTGTATATATTTCTCACATTCATGTTAATATTTGTAATTTAGAGAAGAAATAGCAGAGTAGATGGGGATATTTTTAATATATATCATATAAATTATGTAGATTTTTGGAGCTTTTAAGAATGCCAGATGTATATCTTATGACTTGTCACTTTGATTCAGGGATTGGAATATTCTGTATAATAATAATAACAATAAATAATAGTAATTTGCCTTTATTTGTGCCAGTAGCCATGTTGTTATATGATAAAGAATAAAATATGCTTAGGAAATTCTTAACATTTTTTTGGTATTAGATATTTACAACAAAGGGTCTGTTTGTGTGTGTGTGTGTGTGTGTGTGTATAATTTTAAATTTCTTTTTAAATAACTTTTCTATTGAGAAATTTTCAGTGGCCAATGTCTTGATGGCATTTGTGATAATTTTACTGTAATTTTAAAATTTCAGAATAGAATCATCAACTTGGTCTTACAACTTTTCTCTTTGTTTCCTTTTAGCAAGCCGAGATGAACTCCAGTCCAGAAAAGTTAAATTAGACTATGATGAAGTTGGTATATGCCAAAAGGATACCTTATTAACGTGGGATAAGAAGTTATTAAACTATAGGACTAAAATCAGATGTGATCTGGAAGATATTCATATTACTCTCAAAGAAGGTATTCAGGACAAAGGAGTATCCCACTTAGTTCTTGATATTTGTCATGCTTTCTTTTATCTGTCTTTGACCATTTCTGCAGTTGCTAAGAGCACAATGAGAATAAAGCTAAAGTGGCAGATTTGACCTTTGCATGAGTTGGTCATCTTTGGTATGGACTTCCCTATCACTCCCAGCTAACAGTTCCCAAGAAGGTGGTATTGGCACGAGAAAAAGAATTGAAGTTTATAAAAACAACTCAGAATACAAGTTGTACTTATGATGGATGGTAGGATATCCTACAAATACAGAAGAAAATTAATTATTGTCATCTGATCATAATAGCTTTTTATGTTATTTTATAGATGGATGTGTATATGTACATACATACACACATATCTATTTATCTGTCTGTATCACCCTACTTAAGGAGATTGTGGTGAGAGTATATGTATGTTAATATTCCTTAGTCACATGACACATAGAATCTTAGCATCTTGCAGTTGGAAGAGGCCTCAAGAGTTGACAGAACAGTTGACAAATAAACCTATCCTTAATTGTATGATTCTTTTTTTATCTTTGAGATATGAAAAATTTTTCTATAAATTAAATTATTTTCAGAACTTTTGAAAAATGTATTATAAAATTTTGAACCTAAACTACAGAATTTGTAGTAAATAAATTCTGTTTAGTTATTCCTCAAAATTTAGCCCTTTCCTTCATGAAGTTTTTCTGATTCTACTCTCTTCCCTCCTCAATTTAATATTTCCATTCAGTCGTTTTTCTGATTCTATCTTCCCTCCTCAATTTAATATTTCCATTCAGTCTTTTAAAGCACTTTGTTTTGAAAAAATATATACTTTTCCTGTAATATATTTTAGTTATTCCCCTATTAGATTATAAACTTCAAGACAAAAGGAATTATAGCATCTCATTTGTAGCTATACCTTTGTAGTCTCTTGAAAGTGGTTAATAAATAAATGAATGGTTGTCTATTAATTTAATGCTTTAAACTATTCCTAAAACATTAAGAGCCTGAAAGTATTTTAGAATTCTATGAAAATTGGTGCTTTTGTGTATTGGCTACATTAATGATACATTTCAAGTTTTAATGAAAATAACAAATACTTCTTCTTAGGAAGAATTAGTAGAATAAATGTTTAAGGAAAAATTACGTTGAAAAAGATGGAGGTGAGATTTAGATTTGAAATACATCATTTTTAAATAACTTTCAAAACTACTTTAAAAACAAATCCAAGTGTCAAGATTTCATTTAACATTTAATTTTAATTTAATCCTACCTCGGGATAGGACATTTATTATCCTGGCACCACACCCAACTGAAATAAAATAACTTCTTATATTGACTTAAGCAGAAATGAGTTCAGGAACCAATTACAAGTTCATTATTCCTTCTTTACAAAAATACTGGAAGCAGTCATATTAACTACATTGTTTCTTTGGTGACCCAAAATAAATTCAATCCAGCAAACATTACATGCCCACTGTATATAGTACATTGTGCTAGACACTTGCTGTAGTTCAGTAGTTTTAGTTGTTTATAAGTGTGTGACCCTTTAGGGAGTTTTTTTTGACAAATATATTGAATTGTTTTGCCATATAGAATATACAAATTAGATCCAGTCCCTGCACAGAGAAAAGTCAGTGATTGTTTTTTTTTTTTCAGTCATTATGTTAATTAAAATTTTTCATAAGAAGAATAGCTCCTAAAATATTAACCATTGGTTCTCCTTGACCCCTCATGACTGAATGCCATTATTTTGAGCTGGCCTAAGAATACGAGTTGGTTTTTTCCCCCTAGTTGTACTTTCACTGTATGTGACTTAGTTCACTTCTTATTTTCTTACTTTTTTTTTCCTTCCAGTAGATGAATATTTTATGTGATATACACTGTGGAGGTGTTGTATGGGTTACCTTCATACTGTGGACTATAAATTGATGTGTAATGCAATCTTTGCATTATAAATTTTAGGATTTCTTTGTAGGATTAAAGTGAGTGTTTGTCTTGGAATGTTTTCTGTTCAAAAGATAAAGGCAGCTACAAGATTAAATTTACTTAAATTGCCTTTGTCATTATTTAATTCATTACTTAATCTCCCCCCCCCCACTCCCCCTTGAGGCTGCGGTTAAGTGACTTGCCCAGGATCACATAGCTAGGAAGTGTTAAGTGTCTGAGACCAGATTTGAACTCGGGTACTCCTGAATTCACAAGGCTGGTGCTCTATCCACTGCGCCACCTAGCTGCCCCCTCATTACTTAATCTTACTGGGTGGCATGGCCTAATATTGCTACTGCAGTATTTCATACAGTACTACTAATGCAATTGTGCAAATTAATTCAAGTATTTAAACTCTTGTTGGTTTTTCTCTTTGTTCTTAGGGGTGCCTAAAAGTCGCCGAGGAGAAATTTGGCAGTTTTTGGCTTTACAATATCGTCTGAGGCACCGGTTACCAAGTAAACAGCAACCTCCTGACATTTCCTATAAAGAGCTTTTGAAGCAGCTCACAGCACAGCAACATGCTATCCTTGTAGATTTAGGTATGGTTGCCATATTGACAAATCACTTACTAATGTACATATTCTGGCCTTTTGTTGAAGTTATTAATGGCCCTTTCTGTTTGGGAGAAAGGATATTCATAAATCCATTTCTATTCTGCTTTTTTTGGTTTTTAGACAGTTCTCTGACAAAATTTTTTGAAGGTAGTTATATTTGTCTAACTTAGTTCTTATTTATCTTTCTTCTCCATTGCATTGGGTTAGCAGAACAGAAGATTTCTTTGAGAATCCTATGGTAGGCATTCTGCAATTATTTGTTGAATGAATCTAGTAAACTATGAACAGATCTAGAAAGAATGGTGGGTAGGACTGTAAATTAGATTGAGAGGGATTTTGTAAGATAAATATTCCAGGTAGTGGATTCCATGTCTACTTGAGTGAAAAGTGATGAGAGAAAATTTTGGGAAAATTGAGAAATAATGACAAAGGAATCTTTGAAGACTAGAGGTTAGTGAGAAAAGGGCATGTAGAGGTGATTTTTTTTTTTAATTTTAAATTTTTTAAAAAAATTTTGGTTAATTTTATTTTTTAGCTTAAGTAACAATGTAGTAGAGATTGTACTTTTCCTTAAAAAAGGGGGAAATTTATATTGCAATCATCTGTGTTCCTTTAGCTTTTTTACATTATTTTTTCACTTCTTTCTGTTGGTTACAGTATAGATTAATCATCATAATCATTATCATTACCAATTCCTGAAAAAACTACTTTTGTACATATGTGGGAAAGAAAGAAAAAATGCTTTTTAGATTGCCATCTCTGCGATAGAGAGTAATTATTCAGTAAAGGCATAAAATCTGGGAAGTTAACATAAGACCTCCTTTTCTTTTGAATGAAGAAATGTCCTGCCAACAATGTTACACTTTTGGTGGTAGAGATGCATTTGTTATAGCACTTAGTTGTTACCCTTTGGGAAATTTCTTACTACATTGCTCCCTAGCTAAAGTTTCTTCACCATACATAATTTCATGCTCCACAGTGGACTTTTGGAGAGAAACCTCTTTAAATTTTTACTATTTTTCTTTTTCATTTTCTTTCCTTTCTTCCTTTAAAAAAAAAAGCATTATAGAATTGTGACAGTTATTCAAGCACAAGTTCTATGATCTTAAAGAGGAAATTTTAAGGGCTTCCCAAAATAAAAGCATTGAGCCCAGAGGAAATTCTGGGGAGAAAAGATTTCCTAAATGTGAAGTATATGCATGACTGACTGCATTTCCCCTTCAAATTAGATGATTATAACATTGTTTAAGAATGCTCTTTTAAGTTAAAACATGATCTGTGCCAGAATTATTTGACTTAATAACAAATATAAATCCTTGAGTTTCTTTATGTCAAGACTTCACTTTAAAACACCAGTCCTTTTTTTTTTTTTTTTTTTGGCCCAAAAGTCATCTGCTTTTCTGTAGAAGAAAGTTGTTTTAATATCTTTGCTGAGATGAATTGGGTAGGTGGGGACCAAAAAGTTTGTTTAGTGAATGTAATATTAAACTTGAAACAGAATGATCTGGATTAGCTAGATATTGGATAGCTGTGTTTTCCTTTTACATCTAAACATTGTAGTATATGTATGTGTGTATATATGTATATGTGTATATACACATACACACATGTATTTTTATATATTTGCTTATTTATTTGTTTGCTTCTTTATTTTTCTCTTACTCTGACAGGAAGGACCTTTCCCACTCATCCTTACTTTTCTGTACAGCTAGGATCTGGGCAGCTATCCCTCTTTAACCTTTTGAAAGCCTATTCTTTGCTGGATAAAGAAGTAGGTTACTGCCAGGGGATTAGTTTTGTGGCTGGAGTACTGCTTCTGCATATGAGTGAGGAGCAAGCTTTTGAAATGCTCAAGTTCCTCATGTATGACCTTGGCTTCCGGAAACAGTACAGACCAGACATGATGTCGCTACAGGTGAGTCAGTCCTTTGTAATAACCAAAATAGGGTCTTGACATTAAATATTTTGGTAATAATTCCATGCAGGTTTAAATAAATTAGAGACATCTTTTAAAAATCTTGGAGTGAAAATAAGTATTGGAATGTAGGTAAATGCATTATTCCTATTGTTTTCCTAGATTTTCTTAGGATTTGGTGATGTACCAAGTCTTAAGGAATAATTATAGATAACATTGTATTTTTATACTATATCTTTTAAACAAAGATATTGAAGTAATTAAGCATTTAGAAAGACACTATACTACCAAAAATTAACTTAAACTTTGACTTTAAAAACAGTATTAGATGACTTCTAATGTCTTTTCACATTCTAAATCTATGATAATACAAGTACAAGCTAGATAGAGAAAAACTATCTTTAGAAAATTCTTACTTTCTTCCATCTTAATATTTTGGTAGGATTAAAGATCCTTTCTTAAGCTTTTTTTTTTCTCTTGGTTATTGAATCGCAATTTTCTATATTCATATATCTTTTTTTGAACTTAACATGAAAGCTTCATTGAAAACCACAAGAAGACAAAACAAAAATAAAATGGTTCTCAGATTTTTCCTCTGAGATAGGGAATTTATTTTCTTTTATGTAGTCTTTGAAAATGTGGGATAAAATTAGAGATACTCCTTTTAATTTTTTCCTTGTCTGTTTCTTGAAGAATGTGACTGTGGTAATGAATAGTAAGTTAGAATTTTTTTCCTTAGAAAAGTGACATGAAGAGACAATTTCCAGAATTTTCACATGTTCTCTGACTTTGGGTAAGAATTCAGTCCCTTGGAACTTCAAAAGAATTGTTATATCATCAATGTGGATTTTCCCTTTACCTAAATATGGAAAGAATCTAACCTTTCTCACTTTGTCAGACAGTCTTTAGACAAACTTGTAGTGATGAGCCTTTTTAGAACTAATGTTCTAATGTTCCCCTCCTCATCTTATCCCTGAGCCTATATTTGGAGGTACTAAAGCTTGGTAGGCTTTGCCTCTGTTTAAAATATAAATATATATATAGTTTATGTGGCACAGTGGATAGAACACCAGCCCTGAAATTGGAGGACCTGAGTTCAAATCTAGCCTCAGACACTTAAGACTTCCTAGCTGTGTGACTCTGAGCAAGTCACTTAACCCCAATTGTCGCAGCAAAATAAATAAATATATATATTGTGTGTACACACACACACACACACACACACACATATATATATAATTTTTATTTTCCCCCCAGTTCATGTTAAAACAATTTTTATATTATTTTAAAGTTTTCAGTTCTAAATTCTGTACCTTTTCCTTCCCTGATATGTAAGAAATCTGATATAGATTATACATGAGAATGTATGGCCATTTTCAAGATCTAAGAGACATCTGAGTAGAAATGCATTAAGTAGATGGAGGTAGTAGATAGAATGTCATATTGTTATCAAAATGACTGTAGAAAATTTCTTCAAATGTTGTTTTACATTAAGTTCATATATCTTTGCCCCAGGCAGGTCAATTGAATTGAATAGTTCTGAAGATAACATCTATATATATAGGGGCTACTTAAAATTTGAAGAAATGTGGTTAATGTGACAAATAGATTTCCCTATAGATATAAAAATTAACATCTTTTTATATAGGGTGTAGTTTCTTCCAAAAAAACTTAACAACCTTAAAAGGGTGTTCCTTCTATAGTTAAAGATAGCTAATACAAATTTCACTTAGAAATAAATCACCTAGTTGTCTATGTTAAATGTATGTGTGTGTGTATGCACATGAATCAAAATTTGATAGGTAATCAACAAGAAATGGTTCCATTTTACCTGAATGGGTGAAACTATAACTGAACTTCAAAAGTCTAGAATAATAAGTGAGACTTGACATTTCCCACATAACAGAATGATAAGTTAGAATTTTCCTCCCCTGAAAATCAGGAACAGAGAACTCTCAGTACAGATTTTTAGAGAGGAATTAAAAAACGCTGGCAAAAATCTTAACTTGCTTCATTTTTCCTATCTGATCTCTTTTATCCTACCTTAGGCAGCTTTATGAACTTCTACTCTGGGAACTTACTGTATTGGTACTTAATTGACTTTAGCCCAACTGCAACTCACAACCAGTAAAGTCAGGCTGAGCTTGTCCTTTTACCTATTTAAATTTTTTTTCAATAGTATTTCATTTTTCCAAATACATGTAAAGATACTTTTCAACATTCATTTTTGTAAGAGTGTTTCATTTAGGGTTAAGGGATCTGGTTTCCCATCTTGGCTTTGTCCCTATATCTATGTGACCCTGGACAAGTCCATTGTGTGTCAGTTTTCTCATTTATCCAGGGAAGGTGTTGGAATAGATTTCCAATTCTACTTCTATGATCTTGGGTCTCCTTGATAGACTATAAACTTTTTAAGCATGGAGACCACCTTGTTTAGTATCTGTCTTGCCTCTCCAGTACATAGAACAAGAAAGGAAGTAGGCATATATTCCCTTGGTACTCATATCCTTCTTTAATCTTTTCTTGTGGTACAATCACTTTACCCTCCCCTATATTACCCAGATTGTTGTTGCAATTACCTCCAGGCTCTTAGGTCTGTCTCCTTTTTTTTTCATGGAGTTCAACATTGTCTTAGTCTTCTCTTCCTCCATAGCCCTTTCAGCATATGAAAAATTCAATGTACATTAAACACCATTGCCTCCAAATTTACCAATTTTCTTATCTCTGATGCTCTCCATCTTCATTCCACATTTGTTACATAGAGAAGATTAAAAAGTTCAAGAAGCTTCATTGGTTCCCTGTGCTTGTACAAAACATGTAACTCTTCATCTTGGCATAGAAATCCCTTCCTTGCAGATGTATTTCACATTGTTCTTCATGCATTGTGTATAGTTAAACTGTGCTCTGTGCTATTCCCTGAGCTCAGCACTTTCTCTTCTGCATCTTTGCCTTTTCTTCATCCCTTCTTTGCTGGGGACCATTGCCTCTCCTCAGCCTTGGATGTGAATCTATGCTAGTGTTCTTTTTTCTTTCTTGGATTATTGTATATTTTCTTTTATTGGTTAACTATTGTATTCTGCATCCTTCTCTAGGTAATCTTCTTGAGAGCTGGAACTGTTTTTCTTTTTGTCTGTGTTTACTTAGTACGTAATATCAAATAGGCAGAGGATCTAGGAGTCATTTGAAAAATATTTATTGAATTGACTTGGATTGCATTGTTTACCTCACTAGCCAGATCAGTGCTATCTATATTATGTATATTAAAATCTTTTTTTGTCAAATAAATAAATGTACTTGATTTCTTTATGCAATCCTGACATATATATTTTCTTTGAACTCCTGATTTAAGTTGTAGAAACATCATAAAAATGTAATTTTTGTGTTATAACCACTTCTTCCTGAATAAGAACACCAGAATATTTTGGACGAAGTGACTCAATTAAATATGACCTCTTTTAATTTTACCTGTTGGCTTCCTGCAAACTTTACTATGCCAATTAATTGTTATATTGATTTTAACCTAGATTTTCCAGTTTCTAGAACTAGAATTTACCTATTGATATACACATAAAAACAATATTTTTTTTCAGTAGGACTTATCAAAATACTTTAAAATTCTTTTCACTTTTTATATTTCACTCATGATAAGCCCCTTTGTTTTATAGCTGTACTTTTACATGATCATGGCAAACAGTGGTAAGAAGTAATTAGAATTAGCAGCAGCTCAAGCTTCTGAATGTGTATTTTAGTTTGGCAATGGCAATGGCCTATAATCTTTGCTTCTGGGGAGGCGGAGACTGTTATCATTGGGCTAGGTAGTCTTTAGCTGCACTGTGCTAAATTTCTTGGATGTTGGCAATAATATGGTGAGCTCCTAAGAGTGGGGGAGGGAAGATCCACCAGGCTGCCTAAGGGAGGAGTGAACCAGCCTGGGTTAGAAATAAAGCAGGTCAAAGTTCCCATGCCAGCAGCTGGATATGCTTAGCAAGTGACCTTTCACATCTAACCTGGATGAGATAGGGATTCTCAGTATCAAAAAACAAAAAAATAAAAAAATGTATGTTACACCTGAAGATCACCTATCTAGCTGAGAGTCTCAGCAGGGCAGAACAGTTAGCAAATTCATAAATTGGTGTTTAAATTTTTGTTTGCAAGACTAATTATGATCAGTAAGAAAATAAATTGGATTTCATAATTGTGTGTATGAATTTCACATTAATATACAGATAATACCTCTATTCCAAGACAAAATATCTTACTTATCTAGTTTGCTTAAGGAATAGAAATGTCAAGAGTTGTATTTGACCTTGAAGGATGGATAAAAATAAGCAGGTAGTTATCTTGGAAGGTGAACTGTGTAATGCCTACTTTATTTTATACAAATAAAGGTATGGAACATGTTTGACATTCATGGATAAGTTTTCTAATGGCCTTCTGTAATCTAAATAAGTATCTGAATCACCCTTAAATTTATAATACTAATAGGATTGTTTTAAGAAAGTTTAAATGAAATTTAAAGAGTAAAAAAAATTTCTAATGCAGTGTAAATTGTATACTTTGGAAACATCAAAACAGGAATGTAACATTCTTCCTCTTAAAATTAACTTTAGATTCAGATGTATCAGCTCTCAAGGCTCCTTCATGACTATCATCGAGATCTCTACAATCACCTTGAAGAGAATGAAATCAGCCCCAGTCTTTATGCTGCCCCTTGGTTCCTCACATTGTTTGCCTCCCAATTTCCACTAGGATTTGTAGCCAGAGTTTTTGGTAAGAGACCATAAATTGTAGTCAATTGAACATTTTTATTTATTACAGAGACAAAACACTACTGCTTAACCATATTTTTTACATCTTGTGTTAACAGTGGTAAATTATTATTGGAATCTGATCCTTGTATCTGGTTATATTGATAAAAATTTGAAACCTTTGAGTCTAAAATAAGAGTTGAAATGAGAAACCCCAACCAAGAGTTGAGCTATTGCCTTTGGATAGTTAGCAGGAGAGATATTATTTTTATATTCTTGAAAGATAAATCATTTCTTATTTTCCTGAATCTGAAACAAGTAATCTTTAGATCTGACTTCATCTGACTTTCTTTTGCCCAGTATACATGTACCAGTACATGATACACACATAGTGAGATTTTATACCTAATTTTTATTTTAATTATCTCTTTTTTATTGTTATTGTACTGATGATGTACTCCTTTTGTTACTTATCCTTGCTTCTCCTTTGGTGGTATTAACCATTGGTTCCTCTTTCCGAAACCCTGTCTTGGACAAGGGACAGGTTAACAGTGTTTAGATGTCTGAGTTATAGATATATGACTGAACATAACTTGAGCTGAACTGCCTGTGTTCCTGAAGGATGGGCAGTTACCTATTTATTTATTTATTTTTAGATTGATAAAAGAGGTTTATTATGGGGTTTGGAAGTAAGGTTAGTGAAAGATGAGTAGAGAAAAGAGGGCACTGGAAATAGGATTCCAGTGGGCAGAGAGTCTTTGGTGTCAGGCATGGTGATGGCATGTTTAGACCCTTTTCAAAGAGAGGGTTCCAATCTGGCTCTTACAATAGGGGGCTTTGGCTACAACCTGAAGGGGGCTTGTAGGTGGAGTCCCATGTTGGCTCCGGGCTGGGTTTCAGCCAGGGTTAGAATTTGAATTGAATTCAATGGGTTTCTGGACTGAGCTGACTCCACCCAGATAACAAAGATGAAACTGTTTGTGCTTGGGGTGGAGTCGCCTCCCTGAGGCAGAGTAGAAGGAGGTTTTCTCCTTTAAGGATTTTTCAGAGTTTTGGGGTTTCCTCATCATTCCCCCCTCAAGCAGTAAAACTTAAATTCATTTAAAGGAAAAAGACTTGGGGCAGTGTCTCTTATTGAGGCAGAGTTGAAGGAGATTTTCTTCTTCAGGGATTTTCAGAGTTTCAGGAAAACCCCCGTCATTTCCTCTTCAAGCAATCACCTCCAAATGCATGTGGGATAAAGAGGCAAAGATCTCTTCTTAACTGCTTCGAGCTGGCAAGGGTCGAAGAGATTTTGGAGGTTTCATGCCAGGAGGTTAGGGATGAGGTGTGGCATTTGGGGATGGCAGCAGGGCATCTAAGGGGTGTTTGTCCCGGTCAGTCATCCCCATTCAATTGTCCCATGTTCTCCAGACTGAAGGGCAGTTGAGAATCCAAAGTTTGAAGCCTAGAGAAAACAGATCTGAGGAGCAGATTAAAAGTGGGGTGTCATCTAGGATAGAGATAGTGACATTTGGGGGAATGGGGCCTTGAGCAAGAAATGTATCAGGTCCCTTCTGTGGGCTGCTTGTAAGAATGCTGGTGGCCTATTTAATTATCAAAGAAAAGTAGGAGAAAATGCTAGGAGCAAAAGATTGTTTTTCTATAGTAAAAGATGTTAAGTAGCCTAGAGTTTAGACCCTTCACTCTAATTTCCACTGATATTTTTGTGAGGCAGGGTCTAGGGATGGGCGTATCCCTGCTTGTCAGGGCTGCAGATCAAGATAAGAATTCAGTTTAACTTAATTGTCTGTGCTGCTTTTTAAAATAATAGAGGGTTGGTTCCTCAATCTTACCAGAAAAATAAGCAAAGATCCCGAACCTTCCCTCCTACTACCCCCACTCTTTATGGGGAGGGGCGAAAGGGGTCAGAGGGAGTGCCAAGTATTAGGGTACCTACCCAGATTACCGGCCCTTGCAGTGTTCGCATAAAAGGATAAGAAAGGAAACAGGGCCAGACCTCAAATTCCTTCCAAGGAGCAGGATGCTGGGGGTGCCAGGTCAATCCTTGTGGTGTTCACTGTGGTGGTAAGAAGGCAGTTCCTCCTGCAAGAATTCAGGACAGAGAATACGGTCTTCTAAGGCCTAAGTCTGGAAGAGATTTGCATTAACAGGGCATCTCTGCTTTCAAGTGTCAGGAGGCAGAACTTGCCCTGAGAAGAAGAGAGCTGAGAGTCTCAGGTTAGAGAGTTAAAGGGAAACCAACAGGTGCTAGCAGCAGAGTGGAAGAAACATTGAGGGCTCAGGATGAGCTCCTCTAGTTTTGGCTTGACTTTGGACCCCTGAAAAAAAAGTTGGGGAGATGGGTGGGTCCTAGGTCTCATCAGGTTGAGTTTTTAGCCTTGAAAGAGACAAGTGTGCTGGGTGTTTCACTAATTGCTTTTTGCCTGAAGGCGGAGGTAAAGTATAAATCCCAAGGTTGGAAGAGAAAAGAAAGGCTTTTAAGAATGGACTTGCCAGAGAGTTGGTGGGTGGAGAGGGATTGGAATTCAGCTAATCTATTCCAATATTCAAATTGTGAGATGGAGGCATTTTTCAAGCCAAGTGTGTCTCTGCATTAAGAGATGGTATAACAGGCCCCAAGCACCCCAATTCTATAGCTTTTCATTCTCTTTGGGTGTCCCCAAGAGAGAGAAAGATATGACAAAACCTTTAATTTTTGGCAAGTTCACAGGAGTTTTCACCTCAGACATCTCTATGGGAAATAACTCTGCTGAGCGTAGCAGCTCCAGACAGCCTTAACTATGTCCCGGACATTGAGCTGTCTCACCTTGCTATAGAAAGGGTGGGGTGGTGGTTTAAAAAAAGAAAACCTTGTGAACAGAAAATCAGAAAGACTGAAATAGGAAGCAGCGGAGTCAGAGTACTGAGACCTGGAACGGGATTCTGACAGGATGGAGTGAGCCTTCAGAGAGGGATTAAATAATCAGGGGGAGGTGCCCCAGACATGGGGAGAGGCATCTTGATAAGACAGTATCTGACATTCTGATAGCTTGGGATAGGGAGAAGCATTCTGATATTCTAAAACATAAGATCTTTTATGCTTATCAAGTATTCTGATAAAGAGGGAGGGGAGGTTTTGCAGAACTGAGAAGCAGGGAAAACGAGGCAGGGCTGAGTCAGGATAATTAGGGAAATTGCATCAGGACAATAAGCCAAATAAACCAAACTAAAACTAGAAAACTGCAAGGACTTGTGGCAAGAACCAGTTTCTCCCTGATTACTCCAGAATTATTAGCCTCAAACAGCATTCCTCATTTAGGGAGACACAGAGGCCTCCCTGTTCAGGTCCTCTGCAGTTGGGGAGCATCTCAGCCAGAGATGGACAATATAAGGTCTGTGGTCATTTGTGCATTAAACTCAGCCTCTGCTGAGTAGCAGTGCTCAAGGTAGTCCTGCTGCCCTAAGAGGGGCACCCCATGTCTGTCAGGGACTCCAAAAGAGGGAAAAAATGGGGCCTGGAGTAGCTCCACCTGTCCCCTTTTCTCTGGAACAGGAGCTGCTAGTAGGAAACAGATTTCTGAGCAAATTATGCAGTTAGACTAAGACAGGCCACCCCAAACTATTAGAGCCCTGATATCAAAATGCTGAAATAGTAATTAAGGAACTGGGGTAACAAGAGTAGAGAAACAGATCAGAGAGACTGCCAGTCCCAGGACAGGTGTCTGATTTCTGGTTGTTTCTAAATAATCACAAAAACTGAGTCTGCCACGGCAGTTCTAGCAGAATAAGGAAATTCAAAGTTAAAACATAACCCAGTAAATCATGTCCAGTAAATTTTAAGCAAGGAATAAAATAATTTCCAATTCAATCTGAACTAATGAAATAGGGGGCAGAGTAGAAGTGCCTAAGAATAATACATCAGTTTCCCATTTTCCTGACCAGTTTCAATCAGTTTCCTTCCTCCATTTTTTTCACAGAAAAAAATTATCAGATTACCATTCCACATATAAATCCCAAGAATGAATCAAAATTCATATATATATATATGTGTGTGTATGTGTGTGTGTGTGTGTGTGTATAACAGACTAGTAAATTTCCTAAAATCCCTCAAACATACGGCAATAGTTAAAAGTTTTCCTCAAACATACAGCAATAGTTAAACAGTTTTAACAAATCTTAAAAATAGATCAGTTAACTTAAAGGCGGGCCTATCTCTTGAAATTTTTTGCCAAAGCCAAGCCTCTGCAGAAAGGAGGCTGGAACCCACTTAGTACCTGTGGGGGAATTCCACATGACCCCCTTTCCCCCCCACTCCATTTCCCAAGAGGCAGAGGGGGAGGGAAGGCAGCTAACCTTCATCCCAGGATAACTAGGTGCTAGCAGAGAGCAGTGGATGAATTTAAGACAAAAGATCCCTATCCCATCCAACCTTTAGTGGGTTGGGGGTGGGGGTGTTGAAGCTTTTAGAAAAGTCAAATCCTAATTGGAGATACGTGACCCCTTTCAAATAAGTTAACAGAAATTCACCCCAACAAGTTCTTAAGATCTTACATTCAAATATAACCAAATCTAGCCTGCAAAGGCAACAGTAAAATTATTTAGACACAGTGATACAGTTAGAATGTTCACAGTAATTCAACCACTTTCCCACTCCCCAATGTCAGTCCAAAGAACAGTGATCTTCTAAAGTGGTTAAGAAGGTTTTATAGGTTCAATCTTTTATTCTAATTTCTCATTTCCTGCTGCAGTTAGGAATTGAGAAGAGAAAAGAAAGAAAGAAACTATCTTTACTCTCTTAACAATGTAATTTGTCCTGATTTGAAATTTTATTCCCCAGCCATCAATCCAATCTTGAAGCTGTAACCTGGCCAGGGTTGGAGCTTAGAAAAGAAACGTTTAATTGTTGGCAGGGGCATAGAATTCCAATCCAGAAAAATAGGAGAGTGTGCTAAGTGCAAAAGGTCTTAAGGACTGAGGAAAATTAGGAGTGAAAAAGTTCCCACCTGTAAAGTTAGGTAGGAAATTGAGACAGTGAGAGAGAGACATAGCCAGGTTTTAGGAGATAGCGAGGGTATTTATCTCTCCAGGAGCAGGTGAGGAAGGGTTTAAGTGCCCTGAGACCAAGAAAAAACTGAGACAGTTTGGAATCCCCAGTCTTTGTAGACAGCCCCATGAGCATGCAAAAGCGTAATTTTGAGGCTTCTACAGTTAGAAGGCTGTGATGGGAGGCATTGCTCTAAGGCAGGATGGCCAAATCAGGGAAACCGAGCCCCATTTTAAAATATATGGGACAAGCTTTAAAAAATGTATGGGACGACTTCCGGCCAAGATGGCGGCGTGGAGGCAGACAGCTGCTTGAGCTCCTCGTTTTCTCTCAGAACTTACTTCATGACAAGCCTCTGACTTAATGCTTGACCCAGAAAGAAATCCACAAATTATCACCAAGAGAAGACATCCTTGAGAGTCGCCAGAAAAGGTCTGTGTTTGTTCGGGGGAGGGTCAATCAGACTGGGTGCAGACTGAGGGCAGACAGCCAGAGCAAGACAGGCAGCTCACACAGCTCAGACCGGAGGGGGAGGGGTGTGATCTCTGCAGTTTCTGCGAAAGGGCTTTTGCCCCAGTGTGGATGCTCCGTCTTGGCAGCAAGCCAGGAGCAGCAGAGAGGGTGTAAACACCGGAGGTGAAGATTAAAACCCCAGAAAGCCAGTGTCTCTTAGAGCCCGGCCACCCCCAACCCCCACCTGGACTGACTCGGTGCGTTCTCAGAGCCTCAGAGCGCAGACTCAGTACAGTCATTGCTGTTCTGTTAGTGGCTCTCTGCTGCCCTACCCCCAGTCTGTAGAGGAAGCCCATTAATACCATCCAGCCCCATCCCCCGCAAAACAGACCAATTGTTTCTCTTGTCAGTTTGTTTTCTTTGATTCCTACTCTGACAAAATGAACAAAAAATTCAAAAGGGCTCTAACCATTGACAGCTTCTGTGTGGAGAGGGAGCAGACTTCAAATGCTGAGGAGACTAGGAACAGAATGTCCCCAGATGTATCCCCTGGGAGGGATATAAGCTGCTCCTCAATACAAAAGAACCTCATAGAGGAAATCAAAAAGGCTCTCACAAGAGAGCTGGAAGAGAAATGGGAAAAGGAAAGGGAAGCTTGGCAAGAGAGCCTGGAGAAGTCATCACATGCATTCAAAGAAAGAATGGATAAAGAAATCAAATCATTGAGAAACAAGATTAGTGAGCTGGAAAAGGTAAACAACTCCAAGGAAAACAGGATTAGTGAGCTGGAAAAGGCAAACAACTCCAAGGAAAACAGGATTAGAGAGCTGGAAAAAGAAATCAGCTCTCTAAAAAATAAAATGGATAAAATGGAAAAAAATTCCATAGAAGATAAAAACTCAATTGGACAATTACAAAGAGATATAAAAAAAGTGAGTGAAGAAAATACATCATTGAAAATTAGACTGGAACAAGTAGAAATGAATGACTCAAGGAGAAACCAAGAGGGAGTCAAGCAAAACCAGAGAAATGAAACAATTGAAAAGACTGTCAAGTACCTTACCAGAAAGACAACAGACCTGGAAAACAGATCCAGGAGAGACAATTTGAGAATAATCGGACTCCCTGAAAAATGGGAGGAAAAAAAGAGCTTGGACACCATTTTCGAGGAAATTATCAAAGAGAACTGCCCAGACGTTTTGGAAACAGAGGGTAAAATAGACATTGAGAAAATTCATCGATCACCTACTGAAAGGGACCCTAAAATCAAAACGCCAAGAAATATAGTGGCCAAGTTCAAGAACCATCAGACAAAGGAAAAGATATTGGAAGCTGCTAGAAAAAAACAATTCAGATATGGAGGATCCACAATAAGGATAACACAGGATCTAGCAGCGTCCACATTAAAAGAACGCAGGGCCTGGAACATGATATTCCGAAAGGCTAAGGAACTTGGTATGCAGCCAAGAATAACTTACCCAGCAAGAATGAGCATCGTTTTCCAGGGAAGAAGATGGACATTTAACGAAATAAATGAATTCCATCTATTTTTGATGAAAAAACCAGACCTACATAAGAGGTTTGATCTTCAAATACAGAACTCAAGAGACTTCTAAAAAAGGTAAAAAGAAATCTTGAGAACTATACTTCTGTCAAAAAAATATATAAAGAACATATGTACAATTTGTCTTAGAAACTAGAGGTGGAAAGGAGATTATATCATAAAAAAGTATAAAGTGGTGGTACTACATCTCATGAAGAGGCAAAGGTAACCTATTATATCTGAGAGAAAGAAAGGAGGGAGATGAACATAGCGTGTATCAATAGACATATTCGATTTATGGTGAAACTTCTTCCACTTCATTGAAAAGTGAAAGGGAAGGAGTAAGCTAAGGGGAAGGGAATACAGTAATTTCGAGGAAAAGGGGTAAAATAAGGGGAGGATCTTTAAGGTGGGGGAGGGATCCTAAAAAGGGAGGGCTGTGAAAAGCAAGTGGTGTTTACCAGTTTAATACTGGATAGGAGGGTAAAAGGGAAGGAAAGGGGAAAAGCATAAGCAGGGGTTAATAGGATGGCAAGCAAAATAGAATTAGTCCTTCTAACCATAAATGTGAATGGGGCAAACTGCCTCATAAAGAGGAAGCAGTTAGCAGACTGGATTAAAAGTCAGAATCCTACTATATGTTGTTTACAGGAAACACACCTGAAACAGGATGAGACATTCAAACTAAAAGTAAAAGGGTGGAGCAGAATCTATTATGCTTCAGGCAAAACCAAAAAAGCAGGAGTAGCCATCCTCATCTCAGATCAAGCAAAAACAAAAATTGATCTAATTAAAAGAGATAAGGAAGGGCATTATATCCTGCTAAAGGGAAGCATCAATAGTGAAGCAGTATCAATATTAAACATGTATGCACCAAGTGGTGCAGCATCTAAATTCTTAAAAGAGAAATTAAGAGAGCTGCAAGAGGAAATAGATAGCAAAACTATAATAGCGGGAGATCTCAACCTTGCACTATCAGAATTAGATAAATCAAACCACAAAATAAATAAGAAAGAAGTCAAAGAGGTAAATAGAATACTAGAAAAGTTTGATATGATAGATCTTTGGCGAAAGCTAAATGGAGACAGAAAGGAATATACTTTCTTCTCAGCAGTTCATGGAACCTATACAAAAATTGATCATATACTAGGGCATAAAAATCTCAAAATCAAATGCAGTAAGGCAGAAATAGTAAATGCATCCTTTTCAGACCATAATGCAATCAAAATAACATTTAATAAAAAGCCAGGGGAAAATAGACCAAAAAATAATTGGAAAATAAATAATCTTATACTAAAGAATGACTGGGTAAAACAGCAAATCATAGACATAATTAATAACTTCACCCAAGAAAATGACAACAATGAGACATCATACCAAAATGTGTGGGATACAGCCAAAGCAGTAATTAGGGGAAGTTTTATATCTCTACAGGCCTACCTGCATAAAATAGAGAAAGAGAGGGCCAACGAATTGGGTTTACAACTAAAATTGCTAGAAAAGGAACAAATTAAAAACCCCCAGACAAACACAAAACTTGAAATTCAAAAAATAAAAGGTGAGATTAATAAAATTGAAAGTAAAAAAACTATTGAATTAATTAATAAAACTAAGAGTTGGTTTTATGAAAAAACCAACAAAATAGACAAACCCTTAGTAAACCTGATTAAAAAAAGGAAAGAGAAAAAGCAAATTGATAGTCTTGAAAATGAAAAGGGTGAACTCACCACTAATGAAGAGGAAATTAGAACAATAGTTAGGAGCTACTTTGCTCAACTTTATGCCGATAAATTCGATAACTTAAATGAAATGGAAGAATACCTTCAAAAATATAGCTTGCCCAGATTAACAGAGGAAGAAGTAAGTAGTTTAAATAGTCCCATCTCAGAAAAAGAAATAGACCAAGCTATTAACCAACTTCCTAAGAAAAAATCCCCAGGACCAGATGGATTTACAGGTGAATTCTACCAAACATTTAAAGAACAACTAACTCCAATGCTATGTAAACTATTTTAAAAAATAGGGATTGAAGGAGTCCTACCAAATTCCTTCTATGACACAGACATGGTACTGATACCTAAACCAGGTAGATCGAAAACTGAGAAAGAAAACTATAGACCAATTTCCTTAATGAATATTGATGCTAAAATCTTAAATAAGATATTAGCAAATAGACTTCAGAAAATCATCCCCAGGATAATACACTATGACCAAGTGGGATTTATACCAGGAATGCAGGGCTGGTTTAATATTAGGAAAACTATTAGTATAATTGACCATATTAATAATCAAATTAATAAAAACCATATGATCATCTCAATAGATGCAGAAAAGGCATTTGATAAAATCCAACATCCATTCCTACTAAAAACGCTTGAGAGTATAGGAATAAATGGACTATTCCTTAAAATAATAAGGAGCATATATTTAAAACCTTCAGTAAACATCATATGTAATGGTGATAAACTAGAACCTTTCCCTGTAAGATCAGGAGTGAAACAAGGTTGCCCACTATCACCATTACTATTCAATATAGTACTAGAAACTCTAGCCTTGGCAATAAGAGCCGAGAAAGAGATCCAAGGAATTAGAGTAGGAAATGAAGAAATCAAATTGTCACTTTTCGCAGATGACATGATGGTATACTTAGAGAACCCCAATGACTCTGCTAAAAAGCTATTAGAAATAATTCAGAATTTTAGCAAAGTCGCAGGATACAAAATAAATCCACATAAATCCTCAGCATTTTTATACATTAACAACACAATCCAACAGCAAGAGATACAAAGAGAAATTCCATTCAAAATAACAGTCGATAGTATCAAATATTTGGGAATATATCTACCAAAGGAGAGTCAGGAATTATATGAGCAAAATTATAAAACACTTGCCACAAAAATAAAGTCAGATTTAAATAATTGGAAAGACATTCAATGTTCTTGGATAGGCCGAGCGAATATAATAAAGATGACAATACTCCCCAAACTAATCTATTTATTTAGTGCTATACCAATCAGACTCCCAAGAAACTATTTTAATGACCTAGAAAAAATAACAACAAAATTCATATGGAAGAATAAAAGGTCGAGAATTGCAAGGGAACTAATGAAAAAAAAGTCAGAGGAAGGTGGTCTAAGTGTACCTGATTTAAAGCTATATTATAAAGCAACAGTCACCAAAACCATTTGGTATTGGCTAAGAAATAGACTAGTTGATCAGTGGCATAGGTTAGGTTCACAGGACAAGATAGTGAATAAAAATAGCAATCTAATCTTTGACAAACCCAAAGATCCCAAATTTTGGGATAAGAATTCATTATTTGACAAAAACTGCTGGGAAAACTGGAAATTAGTATGGCAGAAACTAGGCATGGACCCACATTTAACACCACATACTAAGATTAGATCAAAATGGGTCCAAGATTTAGGCATAAAGAACGAAATCATAAATAAATTGGAGGAACAGGGGATGGTTTACCTCTCAGACTTGTGGAGGAGGAAGGAGT
The DNA here is from genome assembly GCF_048593235.1 of Sminthopsis crassicaudata. NCBI lineage: Eukaryota > Metazoa > Chordata > Mammalia > Dasyuromorphia > Dasyuridae > Sminthopsis > Sminthopsis crassicaudata. The sequence goes on along the minus strand of NC_133619.1, from coordinate 119,007,284 downwards.
TTGTGTCCAAGGGAGAACTAGAGACCATTATTGATCACAAAATAGAACATTTTGATTACACCAAATTAAAAAGTTTCTGCACAAACAAAACTAATACAAACAAGATTAGAAGGGAAGTAACAAATTGGGAAAAAATTTTTACAGTTAAAGGTTCTGATAAAGGCCTCATTTCCAAAATATACAGAGAATTGACTTTAATTTATAAGAAATCAAGCCATTCTCCAATTGATAAATGGTCAAAGGATATGAACAGACAATTTTCAGATGATGAAATTAAAACTATTTCCACTCATATGAAAGAGTGTTCCAAATCACTATTGATCAGAGAAATGCAAATTAAGACAACTCTGAGGTATCATTACACACCTGTCAGATTGGCTAAGATGACAGGAACAAATAACGATGAATGTTGGAGGGGCTGTGGGAAAACTGGGACACTGATGCATTGTTGGTGGAGTTGTGAAAGAATCCAACCATTCTGGAGAGCAATCTGGAATTATGCCCAAAAAGTTATCAAAATGTGCATACCCTTTGACCCAGCCATACTACTACTGGGCTTATACCCCAAGGAACTACTAGAGAAGGGAAAGGGTCCTGTATGTGCCAAAATGTTTGTGGCAGCCCTTTTCATAGTGGCTAGAAGCTGGAAGATGAATGGATGTCCATCAATTGGAGAATGGTTGGGTAAACTATGGTATATGAATGTTATGGAATATTATTGTTCTATAAGAAATGACCAACAGGAGAAATACAGAGAGGCTTGGAGAGACTTACATCAACTGATGCTGAGTGAAACGAGCAGAACCAGAAGATCATTATACACTTCAACAATGATACTGTACGAGGATGTATGCTGATGGAAGTGGATTTCTTCAACATAGAGAAGAGCTAATCCAATTCCAATTGATTAATGATGGACAGAACCAGCTACATCCAGAAAAGGAACACTGGGAAATGAATGTAAACTGTTATTTTTACCTTCTGAATCCAATTCTTCCTGTGCAACAAAAAAATTCGGTTCTACACACATATATTGTATCTAAATTATACTGTAATATATTTAACATATATAAGACTGCTTGCCATCTGGGGGAGGGGGTTGGGGGAGGAAGGGAAAAAATCTGAATAGAAGTAAGTGTAAGGGATAATGTTGTAAAAAATTACCCATGCATATGTACTATCAAAAAATGTTATAATTATAAAATAAAATAAAAAATTTTAAAAAAAAAAATGTATGGGACAAGCATGCTTCCTGAGGGCTGGAAGCTGCGGCTCATTTAAGGGCCAGGCAAAAAGTCTGGGAGGGGCGTGGCCTTATCCAGATTGCCGACAAAGTTTTGCTTTAAGAGTTGGTGGAAAACTTTTCTGGAGATTTGAGAAGATTAAGATTGAGTCCCCAATCTCCTCACTGTACAGTACCCCAAGAAGGGGACAGGAGAGGAACATTGAAATGGCAGGTTGCCAAGCCATATGAGAGAGGTCTGAGATGGGGGAGAAAGAGATGTTATCTTACCCAGTGCATCCCGAATGGTGAGGGCTCATGCAAGAACTTGAGGGTGGAGTAGCTTGTCCAAGCTCCTCAAATCTTGCTGGGAGAGCAAGACCTGAAGGAGACAGCCTTCAGAGAGTAGCAGCCCTGGGTAGAGACATATCTCCAAGCTCATCCCAATTGAGTGACCTTTCTTCTCGTGGATACAAGCCTGGCCATTAGAGACTCCATTGGGAGTGGGAGAAGGGCCCAAACTCATGTCCTCTTAAGTTTCTCAGGGTATCTCCCCAGAACAGATCAAAGAGAGTGGTGGCCTGGGACCCCCAAGAGGGGTGGGGTCCCTAAAACGGCCATGTGTCTCCTTGGTCTAGGAGGGTGTTAAAAAGATACTTCCTCATGTCTCGAAGTTCCTACCTGAGAGCAGGGTGTTCTCCAGTTACTTATTTTTCAAGTGTCATTTTGAAGAGATTCAGGTATTTGTTTGTGGCAGTTTCAAGCAACTCAGACCACTTCCTAGAGAGTCATATTACAGCTCAATGTTATTTGGTCAGCACTAGCATTTTGTTTTGTGTCTGTTGCCAAGAACCACTTGTCCTCTGGATTATTTGTCAGTATTTAAAAAAAAAAAAAAAAGATTTGTCTTTTCCAAGATTCACCTTTTTAGCCAGAGAGTTTTAATCAGATGCAAAGAGAACAAAAGTGGCCTAAGAGAACCAGAACTCTCAAATTCAGCCAATATTTGCTAGGTGCCTGCCTGAGAGGTAGGCCCAGGGTGCTGCTCAAGGGAGGAAGGAACTGAGGAATGTATTTGCCTTTGAATGAGGAACCTTTAACAGGATTCCCACAATACAGGGAGAGAAGAAAATTTTTAGGGGAAATCCAGATGGTTATTGTCAAGACTTTGGATATCAGTCAGAATCTGAGTTCCTTACTCCCTCCCTCATGAAGCAGGGCTTTCTCTCATTGTTTTCTGTCCTTGTCAGCAAACACATTTATTTCTCCTATGCTTTGATAAAGTTGTTTCATCAACTGCATAGTAAGAATAGCACTTTGTCTTCTGAGGATCTGGACAAATTAGATATGAATTTATATATGTGTATATGTGGGTAAGCTTTGTCTGGTTGATGATTCTCAGTACTTACGTGTTTCTGGAATTCTGTTTGAGATTGGATATAACAAATTAAACATGCATGATATCTTAGATCTATAGTTGGAAAGATCTCAGAGGTCACATATCAATTTATAGATGAAAAAACTGAGATGGAAAAGGTTTAGAGACTTGTCTAACATTGCCCAAGATAGTAAAAGTCAAAACTGGAGTAGTCAGGTGGCGTGGACAGCGAGCGCGTGGGCCCTTGAGGCAAGAGGATGGGAGTTCAAATGTAACCCCAGACACTTGGTACACTCAGTACAATTGCCTTGGCTCCCCCTCTTCCCCCCCCCGCCAAAAAAACAAAAAACAATCTGGGTTCTCTGACTCCAGGGCCAGTGCTGTTCAAAAATCCAACTCAAGCAAAGCTTTTTCATCTTTTCTTTTCCATTCTAGCCTTAGATTTCTTTGGAGTTAAGGAATTGAATGGAATCAGCCAAACAGTGAATTTGGATTCCATGGAAGGAGTTGTTTTATTTGTAGAACTGCTCACCTTGTACTGTCTTCTTTGGAAAGGATCAAGGGCAGGATCCTATGATCATGAGTAGAACTGGAAGTAACCTTTTTTTTTTTTTTTAAACCTTTGAGTACATTGAAGCCCAGGAAGATTAAGATGGCTTGTTGAAAGTCACAAAAGGGACTAAGGTCAGGAGTCAGGATGCACCCCTCTGAGGAGGAAGTTGTTCTCTGTTTCGGGAGAAATAGAGGAGGTAGGCACACTCTCTTTTTAAGTATTTAATCACTTTAAGTCCTTTATTTAATAAATAATACACAGATGAAATTTCATATATGGTTTTATATTCAAATACTTAATATAACACCAAATCCTAAGAAAAAATAGTGAGCTAAGAGGAATGTACTACTCACATTTATACATATTCTAGTTTCCCTTCCAGGGATGATTATATGGTTTATTTACCCTTTTAGTTTTCCCCAAACTGTTGACATATTGTTACTGCATCCAATGACTTCTATATTTTATTGTCCATTTTGGCTACCAAAAAAAATCTTATAATGATTTTATGAGAAGATTTTTATGAAGATCAAGTGATATAATAATATGTAAATAACATTATGAACTTTAAATGTTTTTCCTCCCTTTATTTTACTGTTGAATTCTAATATGCTGCCTCCCCATAATTCATCTAAATACACTTAGAGCCAAACCTCACCAATCTCTGTATAACAGATTTAGCCAAGTTCTTTCTACACAAAAACTATTGATAATAAGCAGCATGGTTATTATTAATTCCATTTTGTCCGTGAGGAAACTGAACCTCCAAGTTATCTAGTGACTATCCATGACCCTCACAATTAGCCAGTGTTGGAGCTAGGGCTCAAGGCTGTCTTCTAACTCCAAGACTCCAAGGGGCTTTTTTTGCTCCGAAATATTTGCCTCCATGAAACACCACCTTATTCTCCCTGTTGGCAATAACTTTTGCTCCCAGGCTCTTTGTCAGTCTCCTTAATGCATATATCATGTATTATTATAAATTATAGTTCTTTATGGGCAGAACTTTTCCTTCTATTAAATTGTAAGCTCTGTGAAGTCAGAGACTGTCTTGCTTAAATTCTTCATTTCTCCTCATGTTTTTATACACTAGAGGTGCTTGATACATTTTTGCTGAATTTAAAGTATAGTTATTATTTCTCACTGGTTTCAGAAAAGACTCACTTTTTTTCTTATACTTAGTTATTCATATTGGTAATTAGTAAAGACAGTATTTTTATCTTTCTTTTTCAAAGACTGGAGATTGTCATCAGAAGAAAATAAAATTCATAGACTCAAGCTGATAATCACTGAATCAGGCTTTCCTGGAAGACATTTTATTTTTATTTTTTTTTCTTTCATTGACATAGCTTTTCCTCTAAAGAAATTTCCTCTCTGTGAATTCTTTCATTTTTCACCTCTCCTTTCCTCAAAGAAAATCTTGTCTGTCTCATTTCAGAAAGATTTCACTTAGATCAAGGTGATGTATCATTGGGTAAATGTCTTATGGCTCACCTCAAAAGGCTGAGTTTAGCAAAGAACGCTTTCTATCACTTCTTGCTTTGAAAGTCTGGAAGATGGTCTCTTGCCATATGCCATAAATGTCTCTGTGAGCTTTCTTATATCGGTTACTTTTTCCTTCTTTCAATTCTAATAAGCTGTAGGAGCTCAGGATGGGAAGTTACCACTGATTATGTCATTGCTTATTCTTATCTGAGGCTATGTGGTTTGTCATGGAACATTGAAATATCTAGAAACACATCACATAGTAGATAGTGAATTATTCTTGGAATCTGGAAAACCTGAGTTCAAGTCTTCCTTGTGACACATTCTAATTCTTAATCTGGGTCATGCAATATTAAGTTATGGCCTTTTGGTTGACTCATTGTTACTTATCTGTATTATTAGAGGAGGTTTTGATTCTAGGTAATTTCCTAGGTAAAATCAAAGTCTGGAGTAATTTTTTTCTTCTTACTGCTTTCCCTTCTCTTCCATATTTATTTAGAACAAAGACCAGGGCAGACATTCACCATCTCTTTTTTATATGGCCTATGAGTCAAGAATAATTTTTTATGTTTTTAAGTGCAATAAAATTTTAAAAGTGTAAAAACTCTTTTTAGTTCTCTGACAAATACAGGTTTCAGATTAGCTGGAAGTTTTTAATTCCTTGTTTTAAATGGAGAGATCTGGATATAAGGGTAACTATTTTTAGTAGTCATTTTCCATTGAATTCTTATTCTCATTATATCATGGAAAGTATCCTGGAAGTTTTGTCAGAGCATTAGTTTTAATGGGTTATTCCTTACAAACTGGAAAGGTTCGAAATACTATTGAACAATGGAGACTTTTGTGCCGATTGTCTGAGGAACAGCCCAGGTAAATTTAGGGATCATGATTACTGAAAGGTTGAAGTTTCTTTTGGCTCAGGAAATTAATAAGGACCCCAGCCTATTAAAAGATTGGAGGGATTATGAGCTTCACTGATGGTGGCAGCACACATATGTGTAAAGTATAATGGGTTCTGCAAATAATGATGAATGTTGGAGGGGATGTGGGAAAACTGGGACACTGATACATTGTTGGTGGAGTTGTGAAAGTCCAACCATTCTGGAGAGCAATTTGGAACTATGCCCAAAAAGTTGTCAAACTGTGCATACCCTTTGACCCAGCATTGCTGCTATTGGGATTATATCCCAAAGAAATACTAAAGAGTGGAAAGGGACCTGTTTGTGCCAAAATGTTTGTGGCAGCTCTTTTTGTTGTAGCTAGAAACTGGAAGTTGAATGGATGTCCATCAATTGGAGAATGGTTGGGTAAATTGTGGTATATGAAGGTTATGGAATATTATTGCTCTGTAAGAAATGACCAGAAGGAGGAATACAGAGAGGCCTGGAGAGACTTAAATCAACTGTTGCTGAGTGAAATGAGCAGAACCAGAAGATCACTATACACTTCAACAACAATACTGTATGAGGATGTATTCTGATGGAAGTGGAAATCTTCAACATAAAGAAGATCCAACTCACTTCCAGTTGATCAATGATGGACAGAAATAACTATACCCAGAGAAGGAACACTGGGAATTGAATGTAAATTGTTAGCACTACTGTCTATGTACCCAGGTTACTTATACCTTCGGAAGCTAATAATTAATGTGCAATAAGAAAATGGTATTTACACACATATATTGTATCTAGGTTATATTGTAACACATGTAAAATGTATGGGATTACCTGCCATCGGGGGGAGGGAGTGGAAGGAGGGAGGGGATAATTTGGAAAAATGAATAAAAAAAATTAAAAAAAAAGTATAATGGGTTCTGGAATGTTGAATAAGTTAATTATATCAGCCCAAGTGGTGATCTTCTTTGGTAAAGTGGAATACTGCATTTGGAGTCAGAATACATTAGGTTCAAGTTGTACTACCTTGATTTTTTCTATTGTAAAATGGACATGTTAACTTTGCTGCTTAATTTGCAGGATTTTTGTGAGGATCTATGCAAAGTTTTGCAAAGTATTAAATAGTATATAAGTTTCAGTTATTTTCACTCAATTCGATGAAAATGTATCAGGCTCTTTTGATAGGTGCAAAGGAAAGAACCATGCAATTTGAGGGGAGAGAAAGAGAGCTCAGTTGAGTGGGTGAATAGGACTTAATGGAGGAGACTCTATTTAATCTCTGGCATGACAGATTATCTCTCTCTAGGTCTCCCTTTTCTTATTTGTAAAATGAATTAAATGATTTCTAAGGAATTTTTCAGATCCAAAACTTGTATAGGTTTTTTTTAATGACAATACAGCACCCAAAGTAATCCTTTAAAGAAGAAAATTAATTTGCAGGGTGAAGATGAAGGAAAATATTTTAGGTGTGGAGGGCAGCTTGTCCTAATGTTTACAGGGAGGAGATGGCTAATACTCTAGTTTGCTGGGAACATAGCCTGATATGAAATAAGACTAGAAAGGGAAGTAGAGCCAGAGCATCTATACTTAGCTCTTCAATGCTAGGCTAAGAAAACTGCATTTTATCTTCCAGGCAATAAAGAAAAGTTTTTTGAACAACGTAATGACATGGGTTAGATTTGTACATAAGGGCAGAGTTATAGATTGGTGCAAGTATAAAATTTACTCAGTTATTATTAAGAGATAATAATATAATTATAAGTTAATGAAAGGAAAAATTATGACTGTGAAGTGAATTAGAATCCTGGCTTTTTCATTAGCTAGTTATATGACTTTTTAGCAAGTCACTTTCACTGACTCATTTGTAAATCATAAATAATAATGTCTGTATTGCCTGTGACATTAGGGCTTTGTGGAAAAAGCTTTTTGTAAATCTTAAAACACTGCATGAATTTGAGTTGTTATATTGAAGAATACCATATTAAATGATATACTGGCTGTTTTTTCCTTTATTATGTTTCCTGTATTATACTAGATGATATTTACTTTTCTTTACTTTCCTATTTAGCATGTGTCTTTATCCTGATTAATAGGAGGGAGAATTTCCATTTTTAATTTCCTACAGAGATGTAAGTGTAGTAAATTGTGTGTTTTATTTATTTATTTATTAAGAATGGTGAGAGTAGTTTAGTTGTAACTAGTCATATCACTTTGTACTTTTCCTCCTATGAAGGAAAAATATCTTCACATGTTGGTAAGTGCTTTTCCTTTTTCCCTTTATATTGCATTGATTTTAGGGATTTATGTTTTTGAAATATGTAATGAATTTATAAATAAATATGTATAGGCACAGATATAGATACATGCAAATGTGTTTATAATTTGGATTTTCATTGTGACTTAATCAGCAGTTTTTACTAGACCAGATTAAAATGAAAATATTTGGTTTCTAGAGTTAATTCCAGAAGTAAGTAAGCTTAAGTCATTTTGAAAAAAATCAAACTTCTGAAGTGTTCTTTGGCCTATCTGCTATGATAATTATCAATTAGTATTTTACTAGAAAGTATTAGTCTTATCATCATTAAAGATCTAATTAAATGATTTTCTTTTTTTTAGATATCATTTTTCTTCAGGGAACTGATGTTATATTTAAGGTGGCACTTAGTCTCCTAAGCACCCAAGAAGCCCTTATAATGGAATGTGAAAATTTTGAAAACATAGTGGAATTTCTTAAAAACACAATACCAGATATGAATATATCTGAAATGGAGAAAATAATTACTCAGGTAAAATGTAATTTTTTTTTTAAACTGACTTCAGGATTTTCTTTTTAAATTAGACCCTGTGATTTCATTGATCTTGGAAACTGCCAATAAGGAAGTTAGCTAATCCTATTATCAGTGCATCATTATGGATCAGCAACTCCTTTATAACTTAGAGCTTTAAAAAAGTTGACTGGAGCGTTAATAGAAGTGATTTCTCCAGAGTCACATAAGCAGGATGTTTCTGATTGCACTTGAACAAGTGTCTTCCTCACTCTAGAAAAATACAAGTTAGTAATTTGTATAAAGGGTTCCCTGTTGATGATATGTAAGATTGTAGAACCTAGATATTTAATATTTAAACAGGCTTCTTAAAATAATTGCATCACAAGTCTAAGCTTTAATCTGAAGTCAGAATAATTCTAGGGAGCACATATATCTGTGTTTACCCATTCAAGGCACAAGAGAACTATTCTGTTGAATTTTTGCTTTTCTTGAAACAATATACTGTTGATTCTTGGAAGAACTCTTTCTTCCTCCACCTTCCCAATCACCAGTCCCTATAAATCTTTCCCTTGAGCTCTCCTAATTATCAACTTGGTTACAGGGATTTTAGCAAGTGTGGTAGAAAAGTCAGGTCCAGTGGAATTCCTCAACCTGTATTATAAAAGAACTATAGTTTTAGAGCTTGAAATGATTCTTTTTTTTAATTAATAGTTTTTATTTACCAGATATATGCATGGGTAATTTTACAACATTGACAATTGCCAAACCTTTTGTTCTAATTTTTCCCCTTCCCCCCCCAGATGGCCGGTTGACCAATACATGTTAAATATGTTAAAGTATAAATTAAATACAATATATGTATACACGACCAAACAGTTGTTTTGCTGTACAAAAAGAATCGGACTTTGAAATAGTGTACAATTAGCCTGTGAAGGAAATCCAAAATGCAGGCGGACAAAATTAGAGGGATTGGGAATTCTATGTAGTGGTTCATAGTTATCTCCCAGAGTTCTTTCGCTGGATGTAGCTGGTTCAATTCTTTACTGCTCTATTGGAACTGATTTGGTTCATCTAATTGTTGAAAATGGCCACGTCCATCAGAATTGATCATCATATTGTATTGTTGTTGAAGTACACAATGATTTCCTGGTCCTTGAAATGATTCTTAAAGTTATACAGTGCTCTTTCTACAACATTGAGAACTCTAGGAAATGACTGGCTTTCATGGATTCAGAAGCCCCAAATATCCATGACTGCATCCTGGAGGAAAAAATGCAAATGGATCATACATAGTTGTATTAAAGGTTAATAGATCATGATATGGAATTTTATATATCCCATTTGCATTAAAAGACCATGATAATTTAATTTGTGGGACCTAGAGAATTTTGTGGTTAAAAATGGGGATAATTTTTCTGCAGATATTTAGTTTGCATAATGTACTTCATAAGATTGAACCATAAGGCCCAGTTAAAATGGTTAAGAAAGCAGAAGGATGGTCCTTTTGGGAAGGACATCTTAAAGTTTACCCAATTAGAAATAAAGAATAGCTAGACAGAAGAAAGGTATAGGTTACCCTAACTGAATATGGAATCCAGCAGTGTTAATAACTAAATTATGGTGAACTCCTCTACAGGAAAAAAAAAAAAAAAAAAGCTTGATCTCCTGTGTTTTGGGTCTGGGAACAAAATGATAATGAGTTTTGACAATGGCAGTGCTTGCAAAAACTGTTTTCCTCTAGAAGGGGAGGAATCATGACAGTCCCTGTCAACAAAGACCATGAGGTGATGGCAGCACTATGACTATAGTCTGGCTATGGAAGAACAGAGTCCTGGAAAAGAAGTGAACCATGGGCTGAGACAGCTAACAGTTGGGAGGAAGATAATTCCTACTTTGTATTCCGACTTTGTCAATTTCTCTTTGAGATTTCATATGTCCTATTCTTCCAAATGAATTTTGTTATTTTTTTGTTTCACTCTATAATCTGCCCTTTTGATAATGTGAGTGGCGTAGAACTAAATTAAAATTATTTTAGAAATGCTCAAATCATGAACAATTAATGTTCCTCCAATCATTTGCATTTTAATTGCTTTAGTTGTAATTGAAAAGAAAGTTACAAATTACATTTTAATTGCAATTTGTAATTGTATTTCTAAAAGTCTTGAGTGTTCCTAGATAGATTGATTCCTAGATACTTTATACTATGATCTCTCAATCTTATGCCTTATGTGAAGTCCATAACGATCAACAAATGTTAACATGACAGTATTTTTATCACAGGTTTTTGAGATGGAAATTTCTAAGCAGCTTCATGCATATGAGGTTGAGTACCATGTGCTGCAAGATGAATTACAGGAATCCGCCCATTCCTGTGATGAGAGTGAGCCTCTGGAAAAGCTAGAGAAGGCTAATAACCAGTTGAAGAGACAGAACATGGACTTGTTGGAAAAATTACAGGTAAATAGATAAAGATTAATTTAGCAGTCATTTACTTAAAGCCTCCTTTATGCATAGCTCTATGAGTACTTAGGAAAGATACAAATGAATTCATTTCAACAAATATTTATTAAGTGCCTTCTATTCATGTGCTCAGGACTTAACTAAATTCTGGAGAATACAAAGAAGCTAATGAGGTATAAATCAGGGCTTCTTAAACTTTTTCCGTTTGCGATTCCTTTTCATTTGAGAAATTTTTATGTGACCCTAAGTATATAGGTATATAAAATAGGTATACAAATCAGCATTTACTGATAAATCATAATTTTTCAATCCCCAAATTCAGTCACACAATCCCATATGGAGTTGCAAACCACAATTTAAGAAGCTTTGGTATAAGTGATCTCTGTTCTTTGGGGGCCTCATCTCTCTTTAGTGAAAAAGGTATATCCAGGCATACCAGTTAAATAAGACTACAAGGCAATATATGATTAAGAGCTTGAATAATGACATGAAGTACTATAAGAATTTAGAAGAGGTAGAACTCAATGTTGACTGGAAAACATTTGGAAAAGAAATAGATGTTGAACATGACTTAGGATGTAGCTAAAGGGAAAGAATGAGGGGCGTTTAATCACCACATTGATCAGATTCCTGAAATCTTTTTTTTTTTCCCCATGATAATTTATTTATTTGTTTGTTTGTTTTCCAGCTTTTCTCCTCCTTCTCCCCACCCCTTCCCCCAGATGGCAGGTTGACCAACACATGTTAAATATGTTAAAGTATAAATTAAATACAACATATGTATACATGCCCAAACAGTTATTTTGCTGTACAAAAAGAATCGGACTTTGAAATATCGTACAATTAGCCTGTGAAGGAAATAAAAAATGCAGGTGGACAAAAATAGAGGGATTGGGATTTCTATGTAGTGGTTCATAGTCTTCTCCCAGATTTATTTCACTGGGTGTAGCTGGTTCAGTTCATTACTGAACAATTGGAACTGATTTGGTTCATCTCATTGTTGAAGAGAGCCATGTCCATCAGAATTGATCATCATATAGTATTGTTGTTGAAGTATATAATGGTCTTCTGGTTCTGCTCATTTCCCTCAGCATCAGTTCGTGTAAGTCTGAAATCTTTCAATATTGATTTCCTATTCTGTAGATAATCTCTCTTGGTCTATTGGCTGCTTCTCTACTGCTTACAAACACTCCTAGGTCTCCCCAACTTCAAAAGACACTCACTTGATCTAGTCTTCTCACCTAGGTATTGTCCTATATCTTTTCTCCCTTCTCTTTTTAAAAATTTTGAAAAAAGCTCTCAATTGATGTCTTTGCTTCTTTTCCTCTTCCCCCTTAACTCTCTTCAGTCTGACTCATGACCTCATTGTTCAATTGAATCTGCTTTGTTCAAAGTGACCAATGATATATTAATCACCAAATCTAATGGCCTTTCCCCAATCTTCTTCTTTCTTGACCTCTCTGCAGCTATTGGCACGGCAGATCACTGTCTCTTCTTGATAATCTCTTTCCTTTTGGTTTTTGCTGGATCTTTATCCAGGTCATGTCTGTTAACTGTGCATATCCTTCAGGGATTAGCCCTTAGCTATCTTCTCTTCTTCAGCTAGGCTATTTCCCTTGGGGATCTCACTAGCTTCCATAGATTCCTGCATAGTTGATTCTCAGATTTGTCCAGCCCCAGCCTCTTTGCTGACTTCTGTATCCTTATCTACAACTGTTAATAGATATCTCAGGGGGCAGCTAGAAGGTGCAGTGGATAGAGCACCAGCCCTGAATTCAGGAGGACCCCGAGTTCAAATCTGGTCTCAGATACTTAACACTTCCTAGCTGTGTGACCCTGGGCAAGTCACTTAACCCCAGCCTCGGGGTTGGGGGGGATAGATATCTCAAACTGGAAGTTCTACAGACACCTTAAACTCAGCATATCTAAAACTAAATTCATTTCCCCCAAAAAAGTATCTCTTTCCTAACTTCCCTATTACTATCCAAGGTATCATCATATTCATAGTCACCTAGATTTGCAACCTTGATATCATACTTATCTCCTCACTAACTCCCCATACTCAATAAGTTTAAGTCCTATCATTTCTTTTCATCTTCTGTGTATGCCCCTGATGCACATCCTCATCATCTTATACCTAGATTATTTCACAAGTAGTTTGCTGATAAGTCTCTCTGCCTCTTGTCTCTCCCCACTATAGTCCCTTTCCCTCAGTTATCAAATTGATCTTCCTAAAACACAAATCAGATATAAAATCGTCTTGTCTTTTAAAGCCTCCTATAGCCTGGACCTTTTTTTTATCTCTCTAGGCTTCTTTACCATACTTGATCCCTTTCTCATGTATTCTGCAATCCAGGAATACTTATTTTCATGTAGTTCCTTGAACAAGATACTCCCATCTCCAAGTTCTGGGCATTTTCCCTGGAAATCTCTCTCTCTTCATTTCTTCTAAATGCTAACCAAGAGTTGAGGAGTTGAGGATGACATCTAGGTTACAAATGTGAATGATGAAGAGAATGGTGGTACCTTCAACAGTAATTAACAAGTTTCAAAGAGGGAATGGTTCATGAAGAAAAAGATAATGAGATCAGTTCTGGGCATGTTGAGTTAAGATGCTTATGGGACATCCCACTTTTAGATGTCTCTTAGGCAATTGGAGAGTGAATCTGGAGGTTAGAAGAGAGGTTAAGGGTGTATAATTGGACTGAGAATCATCAGCATAGAGATGATAATTCAGCCCATGATTATAGATGGTTATCACCAAATAAAATACTATAGTGGCCGAAGGACAAAGCTCTGGATATCGAGTCTTGTCCTAGATGAAGTTCTAAAAAGAGAGACTGAGAAAGAAGAGTCAGGCAGGTAAAAAAGAGTAATATCATGGAAACCTAAAGATAAGATTTTTCCCCCCTGTCTCTGACATAGAGATGACCATTGTGCTTGCTAAGTCAAACTCCTTTGTATACATACTTGATCTTATTACCTCCTACCTTCTCCAGCATTTTGCATCCTTATTCTTTATCTGCTACTATTATATGTAATATAATAAACTTCCCAATTAAATGAGGAGTGAAATAAAGATATTCACTGTCATCATTTCTTTTTATCATAGAACTAAAAATGCTTGCTAAGTCAATGGGGTAAGAAAAAGAAACAACTAAGATAGATAAAAGAAGAAACAAATTGACTACTTTTGTAGCTGTTAAACTTAACTTTTAAGAGTCAACTAAAATTAATTGGAATAATAACTTTGCAAATTTACAAGATATGAAATAAATCCACAAAAATCAGCAACACACATAATCTGTGTTGAAGCCCAAAAGAAATAAAAAGAAATGCTGTTAAAATCTTATAAATATATATTAAATAATTGAGAATCTACCTTCTGAGATGTATGTGTATATGTGTATGTGTATTGATATATAGGTATGTATATATGTAAATACATGCAATGACCCAGTAGTAATAAACCTAAATAATTGGGAAAATATAAATTACTCATGGCTAGGGTTAGCCAGTATAATAAAAATAACATTAAATAATAAAATTACCTAAATTAATTTACTTATTCAAAATCACAACCAATTATACTACCACAGAATTTTGTTGTTGTTCAAATGTTTTTCAGTCATGCCTGACTCTTTGTGTCCCCAGTTAGGCTTTTCTTGGCAAAGATACTTGGAATAGTTTTCCATTTCCTCTTCTATCATTTTATAGATGAGGGAATAGGTAAACAGGATTAAGTGGCTTACTCAGAGTCATAAAGCTAATAAGTATTGGAGGCTAGATTTGAACTCATGATGATGAGTCTTTCTAATTCCAGGTCAAGCACCCTACCCACTGTGCCACCTAGCTGCCCTAAGAAGGAATCTATAGAATTAGAAAAAATAATAATAAAATCACATGGCAGGGGAGATAATAAATATAAAAGAAATGGGAATGAAGAGAATCTCACTGTGCTAAATACCAAAGCAGTTTTTAACACAAATTAGACTTGCTTAAGAACAGAGAGAGATTGATCAAAATTCATTTCAACATGATTCCAGAAATAGAGGGAGAGGATGGGGAAGGCATGTGGTTGGAAAGGTACATATGCAATGGAAATAGAAATGAATGGATGAATGAAAAAAAGTATTTATGGTATAGAAAGCACTGTGCTAAGCACTGGACATACAAATAGAAAAATCAAGACAGTCTCTTCCCCAAGGAGCTTCCTCAGGGGAAAACATAGAGGAAGTTTCAACTGCAAGTCAGATGGGAAGATATTTAGCTGTAATAGACAAATAGATGATAAAGCATTTTTGATGCTATTTCTCTTGATCCTATCATATATCTTCTTCTGAAGTTTAAACATTTTGCATTGCCAAGATTTTTGTGTCAAAACCTTTTTTTTTTCTGTGTGTATCTTCTGGAATTGTGGTTCCTATAGGGAAGGCGTATCCTGCAAAAGTAGTTCCAACTTGAAATTTGCTTTATATTATTTTAATATATTGGACTGTCTAGAGGCAGGAGTACTAGTCTGGAGATTCTGTAGTTCCTGGGCTTCTTGGTCTTGTCATGTGTTGACAGTTGATCAGTAGTTAATATAGTGGTGGTGAAGCAAGGGACCTATTTTTTACAGTTATTATTCCCCTCAGTGATGACTGATGGCCTGGAATGGAAGCAAAAACAGTGGTCTGAGGGATGCTGCTGTTGATAAGGACCTGGGGTAACTATATCAGTACCTGAGAGAAAGTCTTGGTGGTTGTGCTTTCTTTGTTCTTCCTGGCACGTATTGTTTCCTATCTCTGGCAGTTGCCTTGCTGCTCTATTTAGGATGGCTTGCCTGTCTTGTAGGTAGCATTTGGTTTCTGGTACTGAGTGTGGAGAAGATGGTCATGGAGTAGAGAGGGAAATATAAATGGGACCTTCCTGAAATGGCTGACCTGTAGGTAGTCACCAGTGAAGCCAGAAGGTAGAAACTCTGGAGATGATGGGGTTAAAGGTGATGCTCTGTGATTTGGGAATCAAGGTGGTAAAAATGGCTAGCGGTAGAACAGTTGTGGCAAGATTGCCTTAGTTTTCTCAGTAAAAAAGAAGTGGAGGTGAGAGGAAGAGAGTCATGTGGGAGGCTTGAAAGAAGAGAGGAGAGAAGAAAAAGTTTTGAACAGTTTCTGTGGAGAGAATAATAGAAAATATGTCAGTAAAGAGCAAAAAGATTGCCTTGAAATTGTGCTGACTCATTTGTAATTAACATAAATTTACAGTGGACCCAGTCAACTTAGTTCAAATAGAAACAAAGAAGACAGTCTTAAAATTTGTTTCTGTGCCATAGTTGACTATTTATAGTTGAAAACAGATATTACCACAACATTAATCTAAATTGTACTCATTTGCATACAAAACCACCACAAGTTTCATTTTTCACCCAAAACCTTCTATTATAAGAAGTGATTACCAGACAAGCATCAGTATAAATGTGCTGCCTTTTCTAGAATTGTTATTGTACAGTTCTGTAAATAATGTAACCCAGGTAGTATATCCATGAATACATTAGTCCTACACCCAAGTACAATTAAAATGATAAAATCGGCACCCTGAAAATGGATCTGGTTAGATTCTTCCACACAAGGGTGCAATTACATTAAAAATGAAATTAAAAAAAGCTTTAAGTATCATTTATGAAATCTCAAAGTGCATTCAACAGAAGGTTTGCATGACAAATCAAACTGTTCAAATCCCTTTTGCAAAATAAGAATCATCAGATATCCTACAAAGTTGATCTTTTTCCAGTTTTAGCTTTCTGTGATGCCAGGTGTCAGTATCATGTAGAATATAAATTAAAAAAAAACCATGTGCCTATTTCAAAAAAATTATATAATATTTATGTGTATTTTTTAAAAATTTTAAAACAGGTGGCTCATGCTAAGATCCAGAGCTTAGAATCCAGCCTTGAAAATCTTTTGACTCGAGAGACCAAAATGAAGTCCTTAATCCGATCTCTGGAACAGGAGAAATTGACCTACCAAAAGACTGTGGAACAAATCAGGAAGCATTTGCCAGCAGATGCCTTGGCTGACTGTGAACTGCTATTGAGGGAAATAAACTGTAACCCAAATAATAAAGGAAGAATAGGAAATAAGCCATAATTTTAAAAGTGCCACCTCAACAGGCAATGCAGTTTAGATACTGAAGGAATGGAGTCATATGCATGCTGCTGGACAGTGTTGGGAGACTCACTGGAATGGAATCATCAAAAACTAGTTTGGAATCTCCAGTAATATCAAATGGGCCTTTAATCCCAAACTATTTAAAAGCATTCATGCTGAACTTTTTGTTGCTGTTATTGATTGTGTACATAAAAGGAAATTTCATGCTTTCAAATAAGACTAGTAGATATATGTTTAGAACAAATGTTAAAAAACATAAACTTCATCTAGGGGAAGAAAAAAAAAACTTCCCACCACACATGTGAAATTTTTTTTGTCTTTGTAGTGAAATAAAAATGTTGTGTCTATATATTGAAAAATACTTGAAGAAATGAATGTATTTTTTTCTCCAAAGAACAGCATGTTTCAATTTTTTTTTTTGAAAAATCTGTGTAAATGTGCCTGTCATAAATTCTACTGACTTGTTTATGGGAGGATCATGACTGTGACTGACAGTCACTTTCATGTGACTTTTCAGGGAATATGGTACATATCCATCCCAGCCTGTTATGTGCCATCTTTAGCATGTTGCTTCCACATGCATGTTCATTTGGGGTAGGCATCTTTTTTTTAACAATGTGGCTAAATAGAATACAAAGATGCTGTGCCTGGAATGTCCAAGGTAAGGGGAGGAATTTGTAATTACATGGTTAACTGGACCAGTGTTAACATCCAAATTGGATCATTTGGGCCACAAAATAGCATACACTGTGGAACCTTAACTGTCTAGCCTGTCTACATTTGTTACTCAAAGTAACCCAGTAATTGTGAACTTCCCCTTTACTTGGTGCTATGTAAACACAGTCAGTAATAAGGATTTACTTTCTTCCTCTCCAAACACATTTCAGAATCCCAGTTTTTGTTCTAATTGCTTTGAAGAAAGTCTGAGAAGAAGAAACTCAGATTTTCTCTGCCAGCAAATTTTGGCTTTCTACAAGTGCCATGTTATAATAATATATTTCTTATTGTAGTTGACAAAATTAAATAGACTATGGTCTTCTTCCTTTTTCAAGTAAATTTTAAGAACTGTGAACTAAATTAGGAGAGACTTCTTTTTTTTTTTTAATATCCTGATGGGGAATGGAGAATGCAGCCTCATGTCCAACCCAGGTTCTAAATTGACTCCCAACATTTTATCCATGAACATATAAAGTACTTAGAACTTCAGTCATACAGTATGTTTGGAAGGAAATTAGTCTTCAATTACAATACACACATTTGTCCACATATAAATAAATTCTTAAATAGCATCTATAAAAGGAGACTCAATAAAATAAATGATGAAACCATCTTTGCTTTTCAGCAGTACTTAGCATCCCTATTTTTAAAAGTACTTTTATATAATTGCTAACTCATTGCCTAAACTATCTCTTTTAGTGAGAATTTTATCTTGCAACAGACAGTAGAATAATACTGAGAGAAAAGTGCTGAAACTCAACCATCTCTGAAACTTGTTTGTGCAGTATTGTCATGAATCTTATTACGTTGCTTGTTTTTGTTTCTGAAGAAAAAGTCTTATTAATAAAGTTATATAAGTTAAAGTTCTCTTTCATTAGATGGAAAGTCTAGGTACCTTATGAAATCTGGACAACCAACTGATTGGTTCCTATAGAATATTTTATTGGAGCAGAAATTTATTTTATTTCACTGGCAGGAGAGGTTTTCTTCCAACCTTGATTTCAATAAATGCATTGGTAGATTACATGTATTTCTATTATGATCTAATACCAGTATTTATCTAATGTGTAAAGACATGGAACATATTTTGACTGCTGATTTACACCTAAACTAGCTAAGGAGAAGGCTACTATGCAGTTTTGCTTAAAATCAATTTTAGCTAACATAAGGGAGACAGTCCTGGGAATCTGCGGTCAATATAGTGTTTAGAGATTAAAGTGACTCAGATATTCTATGAAAATGAATGGTTTTTTGGTTTGTGATGTTTAGGTTGCACCAATTGTGCTTTGCCTTTTGTTTTATCTCCATCAAGTTAATGTAATGTTTGATTAATTTCCAATAAATGCATTGCTGCAGTTTCTTTCCATGCCCTGTGGATCTGTTTTTCATTTTGTGATGGCAGAGTTCATGATTAAATAAATCCTTTCTGAAAATCTCCAAAGGAATTTGCTACTTAAAATCAACATAGTTCATTATTGGTTATCCATCATAATTCAGGCTGAAGCATAGCAGTTCAAAAAAGAAAAAAAAAAGTTTTAAAAGGTCACCACTTGAACTGGTTCAGGCTTAACTTTTTCAGTTTTCCTAAACCTCTATATTGAGATACAAAGGAGAAGGATGAATTGATCAAATTTGCAGAGCAGCAGAAAAGGAGCAGGGTGGGGAAGACTATTCTCAAATCAGCTTCTGTGTAATCAAGACTTGAATGTCAAAGCCTGCTGTTAACAATAATATGTAGTATGTTTTTGTAATATGTCTCTTTCAGAAAATTATCAAACATATTCCTCATTTTAATAAAAATGTGTAATTCCTTTTCACTTAATTCTGGGACTAAAGGCTTTTAACTGTGTAATATTATATCCAGTAATGAAGCAATTGGAGTGGGAATAAACCCATGATGGGAGTTTGAATAACAGCCAGGAATGTGTTGTACTGGAAGTTACAATACCTGGTTTAGACTCTTGTTCCAACCTATTTTATAATTGGCAGCCTTCCTTTCTTTTCCTATTGGTAGTTTTAGAGGCTGAACATTTCATTTGGTGTATATAGCCTTATATATTAAACCATGTACAAAACCCAACATATTTGACATGTACTTTTCATTTTTCCTGTGAAGACTGCTAATTCTGAAAATTTGAAAATTCTTTGTGAAAGCATAAAAAAATTAGGATAATTTTTTTTCTTTCTCTAAAAACAGATTCTTGGACTCGGGCACTTGGAATATGTTGGAGAAAAAAAACAGTGGATTTAGAATAAGATGATCTGGGTTCAAGAACTCTGACACCTTTGGGCTATGTGATCTCAGGAAAGCCTTAATATTTCTTTAAGGTCCATTTCACTCCTCTAAAATGAGAATAATACCCTTAGCTTTATTCCTTCAGAGTTTCAAAGATCAACTTAACCTAAAGCATTTTGCTTTACCGAGAATTTATAAACAAATGTCGGCTACTATTATATTTCTATGTGGTAGGTAAACCAGAATTGGGTCAAAACCAACTTGTTTTGTGGCTGATAATCATATTTCAAAACTAAACAAATCATATAGTTATTTGGGGAAGTTATTTGAGT
This sequence comes from Sminthopsis crassicaudata, assembly GCF_048593235.1. Taxonomy (NCBI): domain Eukaryota; kingdom Metazoa; phylum Chordata; class Mammalia; order Dasyuromorphia; family Dasyuridae; genus Sminthopsis; species Sminthopsis crassicaudata. Next base: position 118,987,094 of record NC_133619.1, on the reverse strand, counting down.
ACTGAAATTAATGGAGCAGATAGGTTCTGGGTGCTCCTGGTTTTTAGAACAGAGCCTCTATAGGAAAAAGATCTGAAATTACTACTTAAAATGCTTTTCTTAAAAAATACATGGGGAACATAACATAATAAAGAGAAAGGAAAACCTTTGACATACTTTGGCTCTGTGACCAATGGCAAACCAATTAATCTTTTAATCCTTTAGACAACTGTAAATCACAGAGTAGTGGGAATGTCTTCATTCAGAGAGCATCCTATACTGCTGAAGTCACAGGTCCGGTACCTGTCTTAAAAATTCATGCTATTTTTAGTGAACACACAAAAGTTATGTTTCTGATTACATTGTTCAAAATATTGTTCATTCCTATATAAAATTTGTTTTATGAACTCCAATGTTGTTTTTTCTTTTTGATTTAATAAGAATTGTGCATTTATAAATATTATTCATGTTGTTATTCAGAAATATAATTTCAATTAAACATACAACTTCTACTCTGTTCATGGAGAACTCTCGAGAGGTTTATGCAAAATGAAATAGGGGCAATTTATATTTTGACTTATGCACATTATTATTAAATTTTCTCAACACATTTTTGTACTGTTTCTCCTAGCATATCTCTACCTAATTACTGCTATTACTAAGTTAGGTGCTTAGAATATTCATGAGGTCCCATTAACTCTATTTATAATAAGCACCAACTTTTAATATAATATCACAGAGCAGTAAATGATATTTTAATAGCTTAAAAGAAGTAATATTTTCCATACTTTATTCCCCAAATGCCTTACTTATTTTTAGGAAATTATTTAGAGAAAGGCAATCTTACTTCAAATATCTTGCATATGATTCTTTTTAAAAAGATAGTATAAGTATATATACATTTTGAAAGTATTGACTCGATATAGTAAAAATGTAGACTCAACTTTTTGAGGACACTATTTCATATTTTTGATGTCTGGATATGTAGCAGGCTTAACAAATGCTTGTTTAATTGAACTGGAGATCAGAAAACTGATTCTAGTCTTCCATCCACCACTATCTGTGACTGGACACATCACTTGATCTCTCTGACTTTCACCTTCCTCATCCTGTAAAATTATAGAATTAAGATAAGTGATCTCTCAGGTCCCTTTCAGGTCTTAGGACCATGTCTAACTTTTTATCTATATATCTTTATCTAGACCTTAAGTCAAGATATTATTAAGGCAGAAACAAATGTAAAAGAGTTGTTTTAGTGTGAGTGAAGGAACCATGCAAGAAGTTATCTCTGCACAGTTATGAAAAACTAGAAGATGGTTTGATAAATGTTCATTTGGGGAAGATTTTTTAAAAATGTGATTTTGAGAGGATTTCATTTTCATCTCTTTGTGCCTCAGTTTCCTTACCTTTAAAAGGAAGTTAGACCATAGTTTACCTCTTAGACCTGTGGAGGAGGAAAGAATTTGTGACCAAAGAAGAACTAGAGATCATTATTGATCACAAAATAGAAAATTTTGATTATATCAAATTAAAAAGCTTTTGTATAAACAAAACTAATGCAGATAAGGTTAGAAGGGATACAATAAACTGGGAGAACATTTTTATAGTCAAAGGTTCTAATAAAGGCCTCATCTCCAAAATATATAGAGAATTGACTCTAATTTATAAGAAATCAAGCCATTCTGCAATTGATAAATGGTCAAAGCATACGAACAATTTTCAGAAAAAGAAATTGAAACTTTCTAGCATATGAAAATATGCTCCAAGTCATTATTAATCAGAAAAATGCAAATTAACATGACTCTGAGATACCACTACACACCTCTCAGATTGGTAGGATGACAGGAAAAAATAATGCTGAATGTTGGCAGGGATGTGGGAAAATTGGGAATTGTGAATATATACAGCCATTCTGGAGAGCAATTTGGAACTATTCTCAAAAAGTTATCAAACTGCATACCCTTTGATCCAGCAGCGCTGCTACTGGGTTTGTATCCCAAAGAGATTTTAAAGAAGGGAAAGGGACATGTATGTGCAAGAATGTTTGTGGCAGCCCTCTTTGTAATGGCCAGAAACTGGAAACTGAGTGGATGCCCATCAGTTGGAGAATGGTTGAATAAGTTTTATATTATATGAATATTATGGAATATTATTGTTCTGTAAGAAATGACCAGCAGGATGATTTCAGAAAGGCCTGGTGAGACTTATATGAACTGATGCTGAGTGAAATGAGCAGGTCCAGGAGACCATCATATACTTCAACAACAATACCATATGATGATCAATTCTGATGGATGTGATTCTCTTCAACAATGAGATGACCAAATCAGTTACATTTGTTCAATAATGAATAGAACCAGCTACACGCAGCAAAAGAACTTTGGGAAATGAGTGTGAACTACTACATAGCATTTCCAATCCCTCTGTTTTTATCCGCTTGAATTTTTGATTTCCTTCTCAGGTTAATTTTACCTTATTTCAAAGTCTGATTCTTCTTGTGCAGCAAAATAACTATCTATCTATCTATCTATCTATCTATCTATCTATCTATCTATCTATCTATCTATATACACACACACATATATCTGGGAGAGGGGATGGGGGAAGGAAAGGAAAAATTGGAACAAAAGATTTTGCAATTGTTAATGCTGAAAAATTACCCATGCATATATCTTGTAAATAAAAAGCTATGATAAAAAAAAGAAAGAAATGATAAGCTGGCTGATTTCAGAAAAGCTTGGAAAAACTTACATGAACTGAATGAAGTGAGTAGAACCAAGAGAACCTTGTACAGAGCAACAAGATTATGTGATGATCATTGTGATGGACTTTTCAACAGTGAGGTGGTTCAAGGTATAGACTTGTGTTGGAAAGCATCATCTGCATCCAGAAAGAGAACAATGGAGACTGAATGTGGATCAAAGCAGAATATTTTCAACTTTTTTTCCAATGTTGCTGTTTGTTTGCTTTTTTCCCCTTTCTCAAGAGTTTTTCTTTCTTGGTCTGATTTTTCTTTCACAGCATGAGAAATATGGAAATATGTCTAAAAGACCACACATATTTAACACATAGGATTGCTTACTATCTTGGGAAGGAGAGATAAAATTTAGAACACAAAATTTTGCAAAGGTAAATATATTTGGAAAATTCATGTATTTGAAAAAATAAAATACCATTAAATATTATTAAAATGCTAAAAATAACAAAGTTTCTGCTATGCCCAAAGGGCTGTCAAACTGTGTATACCCTTTGACCTAGCAATGTCTCCACTGGGTCTGTATCCCAAAGAGATAATAAAAAGGAAAAAAGGACACATGTACAAAAATGTTTGTTGCAGCTCTTTTGTAATGGAAAAGAACTGGAAACTGAGTGGATGCCCATAAGTTGGGGAATGGCTGATTAAGCTATGGTAGATGAATGCTATGCAATACTATTGTTCTGTAAGAAACAGTCAGCAGCTTGATTTCAGAGAGGCCTGGTGAGACCTACATGAACTGATGCTAAGTGAAGTGAGCAGAAGCAAAAGAACATTATACACAGAAACAACAGAATTATAAGATGATCAATTCTGATGATATGGCTCTTTTCAACTTGAGATGATTCAGATCAATTCCAATAGACTTGGGATGGAGAGAGCCATCCACATTTAGAAAGAGAAATATGGAGACTGAATGTGGATCAAAGCATAATATTTTCACTTTTTTGTTATTATTGTTGTTTGCTTGCTTATTTTTTCTCTCTCATTTTTTCCCTTTTTGATCTGATTTTTCTTGTACAATATGATAAATGTGGAAATATATTTATAAGAATTCCACATGTTTAACTATATTGAATTACTTGCTGTCCAAGGAAGGTAGGAGAAGAGAAAGGAGGGGAAAATATGGAACACAAGGTTTTGCAGGGGTGAATGTTGAAAACTATCTTTGCATGTATTTTGAAAAATAAAGAGCTATTGTAAAAATAAAAAAAGGAAGTTAGAGTAGGTTATTTCTAAGGTCTCTTGTAGCTCTAAGTCTATGATATTCTTGCTGTATTTTGGTGGGAAAAGGCAAGGCTTCAGGCCTCCAAGGCTTTAGGCAGGGCATGAATTGAAAACTTTGGGAAAGTTGTGGACTAGAATCCACACAATAGCGTTATCAGTCTTTACCAGGAAGGAATACTCATATGGATGAGGTGATGGATCCATCAGAATCTGAGTAAGGGGAAGAAGAACTGAAGCCCTCAAATGGGCAGATTTATTATTAGAGTTAAAAACCATACTTTCTGCCATCACCTTTCATATTATCAATATCCTTGATTGTATCCTTATTGATTCTCACCTGGGTTATTGTCATAGATTCCAAACTGCTCTTCTTGCCACCCTTCTTCAAAAATAGTCTTTTTGACTTACATGAACTGATGCATAGTGAAATGAATAGATCTAGGAGAGTGTTATACACAGTAACAGCTATATTGTTCAGTCAAGAACTGAGAATGACTTAGCTAGACTTAGCAATATAATGATCCAAGACAATCCTAAATGACTAATGCTGAAGCATATTATCTGTTTCCAGAGAAAGAATCGATATAGATTGAATATAGACAGAAGCATGCTATTTTGCACTTTCAGTTTTTTTTTTTGTTTCAGTCTTCTTGTACAAAATGACCAATATGAAAATATTTTGCATAATTGCATACATATAGTCTCTATATCATTAATTATCCTCTTAGGGTGCAGGGAAGGAAGGGAAGAATAGAAATTTGGAACTTACAACTTTAAATGAAAACGTAAAAAAAAATAGGATAGAATACTCTTTAATGCACAATTAGTGGCCACTCATATCTTTAAAGTCCTTTGAGTTTTGGAAAGTTTTATTTGTAGCATCTTCCTTTTACAGATGAAATCAATATCCTGGTTTGCCTACAGTCACAGTAGAAAGTATTTGAGGTGGGATTTAATTCCAAAGTCCTGACAATATTGCTCCCTTCTTCAAAAATCTTCAATGGCTTTCTATTGCCAGTGAAAAACTTCTTAGTTTGGAGTTAAAGCCTGACACAGGCTGCAATCTATATTTCTAGTCTTATTTCAATCCATTCTGATTCATAAACTCAACATCTATTTAAAAATAAAGAAGTAATCAGACTAGATTGTCTCTTGAGTTCTTTCTAGTTTTTAAATTTAAATTATATTTAAATACTATTTATTTCCTATATAATATTGCCTTGAAAAATGGCCTCTTCCATCTCCCAAAATGATATAGTGTACTAGTCATAACTACAACTTTATTAAAAGTAATTATAAGTACAAAATGCTTTATCTTAATGTTATTCCTGGCTTTCACTTACACCTTGTAGAAATCAGTATGCCAGAGGTTTTTTTTTTTTTTTTTTTTTAATGAATACTTACTGTACATGGTTCCATGATTTTTTGAAAAAGAAAAAGGAAATGCTGCCATTGACTTGAAATACAGTTCAGAAAAATTTCTAAAATTAGAGCAAAGGAATTATTAGACCTAGATTATAATTAGATAAAACTTTTTATACTGTTTGCTATTTTTCCAAAAGGACTATTTGAAAATGGCATAAATCCAATTTAACCAGGGAACTAATCCCAATGGCTATAAAAATTGAAAAAAAAATGAGGGGAGTACTTCTGTACATATCTTTCCTATATAAGTTATTATAGACTTGCTTGGAATTGCAAAATTGACTATATTGTGATTCAATTCTTGGGGCCTCATGTTTTCTATGACATTTCTCAATTCTGTCTCCACAGTACTGGTTGGAAATGTGTTTACTTCAGGGAAAGGGAATCTAGCTTAGAATTGTAGGGAGGAAGTGGTGAAAACTCCAAAACATCCTAAAGGTATTCATTCTAGCAGAGGCTAAAATCTCTTCTTATAATTATGATTAGTATGCAGAAATAAATATTTACTATCACTTAACAATTCTTGTACATAGTAGGCATTTAATTTTTTTTAAAGTCAAGGTGATTTATTTGTAAGAATATTTGGCTGTTTGTCAATATTAAGCCAATTAGTACTTTCAGGAGAATCCAAAAAGATGTTCAAAATGCGTATTTGTAGGCCTCTTTTTTTTGAAAAAGATTTAGTAAAACATGACTTTAGGAGAGTATGATATTTATAGAGTACCAGTTGGATGTGCAATTAAATACAGTCTTTGTTAGGGCAATGACTTTCTGATAAGCTAATAAAGTATTAATGTTAGAAATTAAGAGTATTTCTGTTAAGGAAGGTCCAGATTTATACATTTTCTATTTCCTTTTTAAAAAGAAAATTGAAAGTATTGAATAAATTTGGAGAATTAATGATTGCCTTTTTTAAAGATGATGATATATTCACTAACTAAAATGCTATCTTTTTGTTTTCATTTTCAAATTTTTATTGATATCTTTTCTTTTTTTATATCTCCTTTATTTCTGAGTATATTTTTCCTTTCTGATACACAGTGAGCCATTTCTTATTTAAAGAAATAAAAATGACAGAGGAGAATAAACTGTTCTCACATAAACTTAGACTCATGATATGCAAAGTTTCATATTCTTCTGTAAAGGAGTGAGGTACATTTTTCTCATTTCTTTTTGAGACCAAGCTTAGTCATTATAATTACACTGTTCAGTCCAATTTTATTTATTTTCACTTACTTTGTTGTGGTCATTGTGCATTTTTTGTGTTTCTGTTTATTTTACTCTGCATCACTTTATATGTTTTTTCATGTGTCCCTGAAATTTTCAAATTCATTATTTTTTTGGGCAGTTTTATTCCATTACTATAATTTGCTTAACCATTTCATGGACAGCTTAAAAAGTAGCCCTTTAAAAAAGAAGTGTGAATGAAGTTGAGAGAGAAATGGATTATTAGGTAGATATAAGGTAATTAGAGATTCATTGGTGACTAAAAAACAAAAACAAAAAATAAACATTGAACAGTGACCACTGGCAAGAGTTTTTTGCTCTCAGTTTGGATTTTCTGATATTCACTTATTAAAATCTGTAAATCTCAGGCCTTTTGATAATATTTAAAATTTTCACCTAGGACTTCATAAAGGTTTGATACATTGATTAATTTTGTGGTATAACATGGCTTTTTGTATTAACAATAACTTTTATAGAACACTTACTGTGTACTATGTACTGTTCTAAGCAATTAATAATTACCTTATTTGATCGTCATAATAATCTGGAGAGGGAGGTACTAATATTATACCCATTTTACAGTTTAAGAGAATGAGGCAAACAAACTAAGTGATTTACCCAGGGTCCCATAACTATTAGGTGTCTGAAGCTGATTTCAACTCCAAGCCAATGTTCCAACCAATGTGCCATTTAGTAGCCCTGTGATTTTTCATATCTCTAATTAGGAACCAAATAAAGTAATTATAAAGCTCCAAATAGTCACCCTTCCCAAGTAAGAGCCGTATCTTTGAACTATTTTTCATGGCATATTATGAGTAGTAGCGAAATGGACTTCTTAAATTCAATCATCTCCTTTGGTGCCTGAAATGTTCACTATTATCATTTATTCCTAATGAAGGCATTAAAGATCTGGTCCCTGTTATAGTGCAAGTCTGAGAAGAATGACCCTTTTTATGCTTTAAAACCAATTTCGATCAGATTAGTAAGTCAGTTACTAAGCACTTGTCTCCGGTGGCTGGGTAAAATTTGTCCTAGCATATGGAGGTTAGGAAAGATCTGGAGCAAATAATTGGCTTTCTTTGAAAGTGCAAAGAGACAAGAGAGATGCTCAACCTCAGGAGCCTGGGAATCTAGCATAAAGAGCAAGGTACCAGGAGGAAGACTGTCAAAGATAAACTTTATTTGCTTTTCAAATGATCCAACTTATTGCCAAGGTCAACTGATGGACTTTCTCTTGGCTATTGCACTTTGTACCTAATGTCAGTTTCTGAAAAACCTAAGACACTCATAAGCAATGCGGCTGTTACAAATTTAATTAAGCAGCTGCTAATTCTGCAGGGTTTTAGCCTTTAAACTGTGACTATCCAAGTACTTAAATTGTAATCTTGTAGTTCCCTCTAGTGGGCTCAGTGATCAGTCAGCTTGATGATTCTGGGATTCCTTTTCCCTTAAGTATACATAACACGGATGTGTATGGTGGGGGGGGGGAGGAATCTTGTAACAACTTTGCATCTAGGTTTAAAAAAATTAATTAGTTTTAATCTGACTAAAGTGTGTAGGAATTTATTCAGTTTCTGTGTTGGCAGGGTCGGTTGTTATTTGTGAATCCTTACACTAGATGTCACTGTTGTTTCAATTTATTTGTATTTGTCAATGATGTCTTTCTTTGAAATGATAGAATAAAAAATCATATGGCACTAAAGAGATGTTGTAGTTCATTTTTGGCTTCCCGGCAGAGGAGTATAGCTCAACTGTGATACATAGATGAGAATTTAGTCAATTTATAAATGCCTCTGGAGAAAGAATCAGTTGTTAGCTTCTTTACAATTTAACAAGATTCACTCTTAGGAAACTTTTCCCTGTATTAAATCTAAGTCTTTGGTACTGAAGTTTGAGCTCACTTTTCTTTCTCTTTTCAGTAAATTCAGAGAAAACAATGAACCATTAATATTTCCTCTCTAAGAATTCTCTGTATACAAGGAGTTCAGGATTTATAAGTTTGAGATGCTGCCCCTAATTATGCCCTCCTAATTTATTAACTTCTTCAGTGACTTATGGCTTGATGTTACCTTAGTCACAGAGAAAGATGAAGAAACAAAGTAATTCTAATTTAATTTTATCATCACTAATTTGATCGTTAGCTCAAGTCACTCTAATTTAATCATTTTAATTAGATTATCAGGTGAATACCTTCATTACAAGTCACTGATAGAAGTGTTAAGTAGAATAGGGCCCGAAAACTAAGACTGAGGACAAGGGACTAAAAACTTCCTTAGAGGTTGATAATAATCCATTATACACCTAAATGTACTATCAGCCAACTCTTTTTATTTAAGTATATTACAAAATTCGTAGACAAATTCTTTGCTGAAATCAAGGTAGACTTCTACTGATTTGATTTTGGTTTCTTCATAAACGTCTTGACTCTGTGGTTGCTCAGTTCATCTCCACTATTCAATTACATGGCTTCCCTCCTTCTTTGCCCTGTTGACTTTTTCATATTCTAAATCAGATCTTCAGTCATGGATTCCTTTCTTCCTCATATGCCTTTTCCATTCATTTCTGAGTGCTGATAGAAGATGTTTAAATATAGATTTATATTGTCCCATCTTAACGGGGTCCTCACAGCTTCATGGAAAAGTTTTTATTTTTCCTTTGTAGACTATCACATTACCCTCAGTCATCAAACCTCTTCTCTTCTCAAGTTTCTAATGTTTCTTCTATTTTCCCTTCCCCATAGCAGATGTCCTTACCTAAAAAAAGCCAAAAAAGAGCTCTTTTTTCTTCCCTGTCCCATCATACAAATTGCCTGTTTTCTGTTATCTGTTTTTTTTAAACTTTTTGATACTGAGGAAGATGTTGCCTTTCTCCTAGCCATGCCCAATCCTTCTACTTATGCCTCTGATCCCATCCATTTATTTCTATCTATCTCCTCTACGAGCTTACCTTATTTTTCCTTCATTCTGCTCCTTCGTTTACTATCTTTATTCTCTCCCTCTTTTCTGGTTCTTTACCCATTTCCTGCAAGTTTTCTTAGTTCTACTTAATGTTGAAAACTTCATTTGATCCTGCCTTTCTCTCAATAATTAAGTTTTTACTTTCTTTAATAGACAAACATTAAAAAATAATCGTTTGTAACTTTTCCCCTTTCCCTTCACCATCCACTCATTCTACCAGCCATTGCAATCTTGCTTCTGGTTCCACCACTCAACTAAACTCATCTCTTCAAATTACTAATCAGTTCTTAACTGTGAAATCTGTTTTTCTTTTCTCATATTTCCTCCACTTCTCTTTAGCCTTTAATGATGTTGACAACTCTTTCCTTCTGCATTTCCTTGGCTTCTTGGACAGGGCTTTCTCTTGATCTGACTAATCCTGTCCAATTTCTTTAGCAGAATCCTCTCCTGCCTCCTTAGTGTGAATATTTTTGAATGCACTGATTTGTGCTATCTCTTCTTCTCTCACCTTTTTCATAAGCTTTCTTGGATATTATTATGATTCCCATTAGTCTAATCATCTCTATGCAAATAATTCCCAAATCTATATATCTAGCCTTAATATCTCTGATGATTTCCAAGCATATATTGTCAACTGCCCCCACGGCAGTATATTTTCTACTGGATGTCCTTTCAACATTTCAAACTTAGAAGGTCCAGAATAGAATTTATTATCTTCCACCATAAACCTCTAACTCTTGCAAACTTCTCTATTTGTATTGAGAGTATCACCATATTTTCAGTCACCTAGGTTTGTCATCTCAGAGTCATCCCTGATTCTCTTCTCTTCTATCAATCTGATCAGTTTACAAGTCCTTTTGATTCTATGTTATCTATAAGTTATTATTTTCCCAGTTGTATTTCTGCCCTCTAGTTTAGGCCCTTATCAATCCTTTCACCCAGATTACTAAAATAGTCTCCTAATTGGACTTTCTACTTTCAATTACTTCTTTCTCTGATCCATTCTCCACAAAGCTGCCAGAATAATCTTTTCTGAGACCCAGGTCCTACATGTCATTCCTTTGTTCCAAAATGTTTTTACTTCCCTCCACTGCCTTTGCGATAAAATATAACTGCCTTGTCTGGCTATTGAGGCCTTGTATTATCTGACTCCCATATTCCTTTGTATTACTACCCTTCCATTAAACTGTTTACTAACCATTCCCCAGATTTGAAGATCTACATTTAATGTATTTACACAGTCTATTGTCATGTCTGAAAGGACTTCCTCCTCATGTCCACCTCTCAGAATTTTTCAGGTACCACCTTCTCTGTGAAGCCTTCCCTGATTGCCTCAGTTTTTAATGTTGTTTTTTTTTCCTTCTCAGTTTTTCTTGTCCAATATTTGTTTTATGGTTGCCTCTCCAATGCAATGTAAAGTTTCTTAAGGAAAAGAAGTTTACTTTTTGTATTTTTATTTCCTGATCCTAGGTGTTTTATAAATAAATCTTAGATTTAATTTAATTCTTCTTATAGCAAAATTGGATTAGATTTTTTTTTTTTTAGTTTTTCTTCATGTTCTTTCTTGTCAATTATTTATTCATCTTTATTGCCTTTCAGGAATATTGAGAGATAGGGTGGCAAAGAACATTTGATTTTGAGCCTACTGAACTGGGTTCAAATTCTTATACTGCTACTTACTGCCATTCTGACCTTGAGTAGATTAACCATCTTGATTTCTTGATCTATAAAATGAGAGGACTGGACTATATACATACATGGCTTTTCACCTTTAAAATGAGATTTTATGAACTTTATTCTGTTTAATTTATGAACTCTTGGAGGCATTGGAGTACTAAAATTGAAACTGAATTTGAGTCTCAGGCTCACTATTAACTAGGTATGGCTTCAGGCAAGTTACTTCACTTTTCATATCTCTCTTTCCCTGTTTTTAAAAATGGGGATCATAATACATTACTTCACAGGATTTTTGAGAAGCTAAAATGAGACCATGAATGTAAAGGATATTTAACAACAGAGTAGTATGTAGATGTCAGTTTTTATTATTGCAGTAATTATTACTTCTTTTCAATTTATTGAGATCCTTTAGATTTCTAACATACAATTTTTTCATGTTGTAGTCTTGGAAGAATTTCTAGGACTATCAACAGCATTGATTGCATTGAAGTACTTTCTGTGTCCTCAAACAAGCTGCATAAAGTATTTTAATATCATAAAGAAGTATATGAAGCATCAGTTCAGCAGATTTCAGCCATTAGGTATCTTAGCATTCCCTCATTATCTTAGTAGATAGTCTTCATGGGTCTTTATGATGTAAAAATTTTTTAAAAAATCATTTGGTGACCAACCATCAAGTGTTGCACTTCTTCAGCAGTTAACTTGATTGTTCTTAGGTTGACAGATATATAGCTCATTGTGGGGCCCATATTCAAAGCCTTTCTAGCTTGATTGGATTTACTTATGATCTTCTGATGTTATAGCCTGCCTTTAACAACCTATAGTCAGCTCTGCACCACAGTGATGTACTGGATCAGGTTTTAATAGAGTTGCATAAGCAATAGCAAAGATAATTAGTCTAATTATACTACTCTGCTTTATTTTGTTGATAATAGGCAATGAAATGCACAGATCTCCACCAATTCTGACATTAAGAGTTAAATTCTACTATCAGATTGTCTGGCAGCTTTTTTTCCTTCTCCATGGTCCTAGCAATATTATTGGCAGTGGAATTCAACTCTTAAAAGTGTTGTACATAGCACAAAAATTATTAATTAAGCTAACTTGGGGTTGGTAAGTGAACTCTGCTTTCAAGATGGGGTTAAGTTATGGATGGATCTAGATTTTGAGGAATGTGATTGTTAGAGGAGAGAGGAGAGCCAAATTGCTTGACAGTTTGATTTCTTTCTTAAGGAGAGACCAAGGACAGCATTTGAATGGGTGGTCAACTGAAATTACCAAGACACCTGGGAATTGCACTTCTGAAAGCTATAATCTCTGTAGAGAAGGAAGAAATGGAAGGTACAATTTCCCTGTGGAGGACTGATTTGAGAATCAAAGGTTTCTGGGTTTTCTGCCTTAGTGATACCACTATCTAGATGGTTCTGCCTCACTGACTGAAAGGTGCTTTGCAGCTTTAATTTCTGTGCATTGCATTTTGCTAGCCATTTCCACTTTACCCTGAGCATAGAGACAGATCTTATTCATCAGCCTCTAGCAAAGTGCTTTGCATGTAGCAGGCACTTAATAAATGTTTGTAGAATTGAATTGACTTGGATCTTTTTTGCTAGTTTTCCCCACAGCTCCAAGTGGCCTTTCACTCTGAATGTTACATCTCTTTGAAATACCTGAATATAAATTCAGCCTGGATAAGTAGATGTTGTGCAAGCAGCCGCAGATAAAGACCTCCAGTTAGAAAAGATTTAAAATCAGTCTTTCTGATTCAGGAAAAAAAAAACAAAACAAAACAAAACAAAAAACCTCTGACCAAGGGTATTCTTGGATCTGGACAATGAAAGAAGACAATTTATTTCATCTACCTGCTGAAGCCATAATGCTCAACTCATATTCAGGTAATTAGGGCATAAATGTTTCCCCAAGGGCTTCTTGTGGACATAAACAAAGAGAACATCTTTTTTTATTATCTGTTTGCTTTCCTGAAAGCACCAAATTAGGGATGGGACTAATGGGTTGAGGATGCTTAAAGCCAGTTTATTGTGGCTTGCTGGCAGCATATCCCATCTAAAAAGTCATGCTGATGAAAAAAAAAATCACTCATGGACTAATTTAAATAATGGCAGCATCTTTGCAGTGATGACAGGCTGTGACACTTTATAGGTTTTAGATGACTATTCCTGCACTTTGTAAAAATGGATGAGCTGCCAGCAGACGTACAATTATTGCACACATTCATAATTTTTAAAGGAGAATTGAGTGGGCAGCTGCCATTATGCCCAGGTAAATTTCGATGAGTGAAAATGTCCATCAAGTAATTTTTGAGATTGTGAGCATGTCTAGACCTAAGTCAGGAAGCCTCTCTTCCTGCTTTTAAGTCACTAAAACATCTCTATGGAAAATGAGGAGAAGCTGAAAGGAATCATAAGAAATATCTTGAAATTAGGAAAAATAAGAAAGAGACAATCTTTCCTCCACTTCCTAATCTTTTGGGATGTTACTCTATAGCTTGCCATGGAGAGGCCATTTGACTTTTCTTATCTTTGGATTCTTCAGTGAAATGAGAATAAAAATATTTGCCCTCCCAAAGCTAAAAGATGTACATGAAAACACTTTATTCTTTTTTAAAGTTTTATTTTATTTTTATTTTTAAAAACACTTTATTCTTATTTCAATATTTGTAAGATCATCACCATAAGCAATCACTAAACAATCTGGGACTTAATAGGTTGTCTTCTAGAATCTTCTGAAATGGTCTTCTCTCTGAGGTGAAAAATTCATCACTTGGTGATGAGCCTCCCATACTTAGCTAGCCTAATCCAAAGATAATAGACATAAAATGCAATAGACAGTAGATATACAATTAGCCATCATTATTTTTTAGAACCTTTTCTAGCTATAAAGGTGCCATCTTCTAATTCTCACTTGCTTCACATCATTTATCCAATCAGTTGTCAAATGTTATCAGTTCTATGTCTGTACCTGTCCTATCTGTTAACATTACCCACTTAACCTCATCCTATGGTTCAGGTCCTCTTGCCAAAGTTATTGCTATAATATCCTAACTGGTTTCCATGTCTCAAATGTCTCTGTATTCTAATCCATCCTCCATAAAGTTGTCAAAGTTATTTTCTTGATTTGTAATCCTGTCCTACTGTACATGTATGTAATTTATACATAAGTAGCTATCATATGTACTCAACACTTTTTAAATTGCTAGGTTATGCTACAAAAAAGTTTGGAGATTACTGATCTAGTGAAGCATCATTATGATACAGTGGAAGGAACCTAGTCTTTTGAGTGGGAATATCTGGTTTCAAATTTTACCTCTGATGACTTTGAAACTGTTGACAAGTCCCTTAGGTTTCAGGTTCCTCATCTGTAAAATAAGCCAGTTGATCCTCTGATTCCTAGGTCGTAAGGGATTTATAGAATAACTAGGCAAGAAGGGAGAAAAACCTTTCCTTTATGTTTATTTCTTAAATTGTCTTATAGCAACGTACTGTGTGCAAAGCAACAGTAATATTTAAGATGATCAGCTGTGAATTACTTAGCTATTCTTAACAATACAATGATCCAAGATAGCTCTGAAGGATTTATGATGAAAAATGCTATCATCCCCAGAGAAAGAACTGATGCTATCCAAAAACAGAGTAAAGCATACTTTTTAAAAGCTTTCTTTATTTTTCTTTCTTTTGACTAATATGGAAATGTTTTGCATTACTACACATGTATGTATTGAATTGTTTGCCTTCTCAATGAGGAAACATAGAGAGTGAGGAAAGAAAAGAATTGGGAATTCAAAACTTTAGAAATGAATGTTAAAAATGGTTTTTACATATAATTGGAAAAATACTAAATAAATTTTAAAAACTAAAAAAGAAAAGAAAGAAAAGATTGTCTTTTAATTTTGTCTTGACACGAAGAAAAGTGGTTTTATTTGTTGAGCATCTCACAAAGAAGATGCTTTTCTGTATTTTTTCAAAGCTAGATAGAGAAATCCCTAAATGAAGACTTAGGGGTGTTAGAGGAATTGGTAAGGCCGGACTATAGAATCCTGTCTTCTCACACTTGTCCAGAGTGTGCACATATGCTAAAGTGTTGTGGAAGGAGCATTGGACTGGAAGTTATACATGTTTAAGTATTGCCTTACTTATTTACTAGACATTGGGCAAATGTGTAAACCAATTTCACCTTCAAATCAGAGCAGTGATACCACAATGCTACCCACCTCAGTTATAGAGAAAAACATGTGGAAATGACTAAGTACTATGGAAATGTGAGCTATTATTATCCTTTGCCCTCTTCTTCTAGCATGGATATACAAACATTTATTGTTTCCTGTGGCTTGTTAAGTACAGAGAATCATGCTGAATAATAATAGAATTGGGAAGCCTGGCTGGCCCAGCAAGAAATAGTGGTTGCCAAAAGTTAGTTGAAATTTTTAATTATCAAAGGTACAAACAGCAGGAAGAACATCATTTTTCACTTTTGACTGGAGTCATCACTTAGAAAACTGGGTTGGTAAGCTGCCCCCATTAATATCCTCTTTGGGCAAGAGGCAATAGTGTAGTTAAGAAGCCCTCTTCTATGAGTCAGGAGACCTGGGGTTAAGTACTACTTCTGTTAATAATTAACTGTATAACTGGGCAAAACAGTTCTTCTTTGTAAAGTTATATATAAACTTTCTTTGTTCAAAACTCAGGTTTTGTTGAGTTGTTGAGCTCAAGCTTGGCATTTATGTTTCATTGATCCCTATTTGAAAACCTTGTTTTTTTTTTAATCCCAAACACTGCTTCTACTTAGGTTCTTAGTTTCCTTGTACTTCATACTTACCAGCCTTTTTTTTATTAATTTGATCATAGATTATGACTTTTTTTAAAAAATTGTATTATTTTATTTGCAGTTATCAAACTTTTGTTTTGTTCTTCCTTTCTCCTTACTCACAGAAAAGATAGGAAAGAAAGAAGAAAAAGGAGAGTAAGAAAGAGAGAGAGAGAGAGAGAGACAGAGAGAGACAGAGAGAGACTGAGACAGACAGAGAGACAGACAAACGGAAACAGAGAGAGATGGAGAGACAGAGAGAGAGATCTTGGTCAAATCACTTCCCTTTAGTCTAAATATCATTTTACTAAGCTAGAAAGTGAAGAGACTAAATTAAGATGATCTAAGTGTTCTTTCTACCTGTAGGTCCCATATTTCTAAATATCTAGATTTAGTTATCTTCTTGAAGATGATTTATAGATTTATAAGAGCTAGAAACAATGGATTTATATTTTAATAATTTGGACTTCTTTTTTCTTCCTTGTTTTTGCTAAATAGAACTTTAGAGTTAGGTAATATAATTTGAACCATGCAAAAAAAAAAAAGACATGCGTCATAGAGAGGGAAAAAATTATTACCTAATTATCCCTGATCTGACTATAGCAAATTGGAGTCCTCAATCAAGGGAGAGCAAGGAAGGAATGGTGGCAGGTAAAAGGAAGGCAGAAATCCTGCTCTCCTAGTATAAGAATTGGGCTACATCAGCAGAAAAAAGCCAATAACACTGGAACCGTCTTATGAAAGAGGATGAAAGAGAGGTACCCCACAAAGTGGATTGATTAAGACACTAGAAGTGTCATTTTCTCTCTACGGAAACAGAGACTGAACATGATCAACACTCCTTAAGCATGTCATCCTGTTTAATGGAACTTGTTTCTCGCTTTTGGCCCTTCAAGAATTTGAAATATATACTGAATTTACCTTCAGACTAACTCCCTTTGTGTACTCTCAGCTGTAGTCTTCAGGCCCTACACACAGCCCTATGCTCCCATTAAGGCTCCTTAGGAATCATTTTCAGTAGGCTGATTAAGCCCACATCCCAATCTTGTTGTACCATTCTGACCTCAAATAGGACCAGATGTCTTTTCCTTTAAGAAATTGGAAATAGTATCTATTTACCTTTAAAGAAAGTATTTTAGAAACCAATCACTTGATAGTGAGCTATTCAAGTGAATAATTCTGAATAACTCTATTAAAACTACCTTCCTCCCTTCCAATAGACTTATTTCCAGGAATTGTCAAAGCAGCCCAATTGTTCCCCAGCTCATATCTAGTGGAGATTGGGTAAGTACATGAAAGAACTGAAAAGTGCCTTTTATAGCAAAGGTCACCCAAAGTTTTACACAGATAACTTGTCTAAACCAATGAGTATGTGTTACCACGATACAGTCCATTGTTATAAATTTTACAGAAGTAAGAGGTACGAAATGGTATATTGTCATGGTGGTTCAGTTGTTTTTCACTCATTTTCTTGGCAAGGAGACTGGACTGGGTTTGCCGTTTCCTTTTCCAGCTCAGTTTCTAGATTAGAAAATAGGCAGAGTTAAGTGACTTGTTCAGAGTCACACAACTAGTAAATGTCTGAGGCTGGATTTGAATTATGAAGGTATGAGTGCTCCTGATGGCAAACTCAGTGCTACCTAGCTGCTTGTAAATGGTATGATAGCCTCAGATAAGAAGTATCCTTTCGTTTCCTTGTCTTTTGTAAGAGTGAGATTACTTTAAATCAGAGAGTATAGCATAGCATGGGAATGATTTCTTTCTCTATTTGAACTTTCTACTTAAAAAAATGATGGCATTTAATATTTCTAGTCTATCTCTGTTCCTTTTGTAAAATGTGAATGTAGATCATCCATGAAAAAGTATTGGGAGCTTTTGCCTGTTTCATAAATAGATCTATTATTGAGAAAGATACCATGCTATGGTGTAAAAAATGCTAGATTTGGATTTGGAGTCAGTAAAAGCTGTTCAGATCTTGCTTATGGCCCTTGTTAGTTATGTGACCATAGGTACGTCATTTAGTCTCTCTCAGTTTCTATATCTGTAAAATGGGAATAACAACACTGGAAACACCTCTCACAGGACTGAAGATCAAATAAAAGAAAACATGTAAAGTATTTTGCAAACCTTAAAGTGTTATATTCACATACACACACCCCTATACACACATATGTCTATATACATAATCCACTGATCCATGTAAAAATGCTAGGTAAAGGTTAGCTATTATAAATTCTTGTATACCAAACCAATAAATATCAAGTTCCTATTATGTGCATATAAGGATTCCAGCACTGACTCAAAATCCATATATTCAACAATAAAAGAACAAATAATATAACAAGCATCTTTATTTACAGAGACATATCTTATCCCTAAATGCAATTATTGTTTCCAAGGTGACATCAAGAGATGCTGGGGTTAGGAAACAATTGTAATTTTTCTCCACTATTCACATTTTTTAAAATCAGTCAAAGGAAAAGTGAGACTTATTTGGGATCTTTGACTTAAGACCCTTATTCTCCAAGTGATTTTTATTTTCACATTTTGACTCTTAAAAAAGTAGTTTAAAAAATACATCTAAACAAATTGTTCCTTATCCACCATAATTAAACCACCATTCTCCTCATCAAATATTCTCTCTATCCTGTTCTTTGGCCCTTTTTATCTTTCATGCTTTATGCCATATGGTTTATTCCGTGGGAAGAGTTTTGAACTGTGATTCAGAAAGGCCAGTTTCTAGTTTTTATCACTAAATCTCTTACTCATCATAAATCTTTTACAAATCACCTGTTTTGCATATGTTTACATTAGCTTGCCTGTAAAATGGGAATAAGAATGCCTTTTGGATCCTAAGGAGAGTTAGGATAGCTGAGATAATATCATCCAACAGCACAGTGTTTTCCTATTTAATCCCTTTGAAAACAAAACAAAGCAAAATAAAACACCTTCTTCTTCTCTAACCTGATGCTCTGCTTGTATAAATACTAGATGGAATTTACAGAGTGTGATTGTGTTATCCCTAGTGTCTGGCACATAATGTCTGACATATAGACTCTGGCACATAGTGTCTGGCACATAGTAGGTGTTTAATCAAGTTTTTGATTGATTGATGCTGGAGAAATATGAGAGAATGGATATTTGTCTCAACTCTTTCCCCTTTCCCCAAGAATGTGTACCAGGTGTTTGCCTGATTACAGTACCACAGATAGCCCTGGATACTCAATCCCAAAGGAGGTATAAGAGAAAGGGAACATAGCCAGCACCAGTTCAATTCCACTTAGGTCAACATTTATTAAGTGCCTATTATGTTTGAGTTAGTGAGATGAGTATGTAAGACATAGTTCATGCCCTTGAGGACCTACAAGCTAGTACTTGTGTAAACAACTGTAATTCAAAATTGAATATGACAAGTAGCGAGAGAAGTGCAGATAAAATACTATGAAAGATCTGAAGAGAAATTATTTCTGGCAGGGAAGGAGGGTTGACCCAGGGAATGCTTCATGCATGAGGTGACATATCTGAGTTGGGCCTCAAAGGATAAGTAGGGTTTCAACAAATGGAGCTGAAGATGGAGTTGGGAAAGTAAAGGGGATTCCTCCTTAGAATAAGGAAGAAATGGGGAAATACAAAAAAGATAAGTCTGACACTCCCATTCTCCCCTCATTTTAGGGAGCATTACAGGGCTTGTTGCATGCACTCTGTCATGAATAATTGGTTGACTTGTAGTCCCTATGACATCTGCTTGTTATTTGTCTAAGATTTTGCTTTCTTTTAGAATTTTGTACATTTTGAGAAATGTAAACAATCATCATTACATATATATTCACATTTACGTATATAACTATCTTAATTAATAAACCTTTTACTAATTTTTATTGAGATTTTTATATTTTAGAAATTTATTCTCCCTCTAATAGCTTTTCATGTGGAAAATCTTAAGGAAAAAAATCTACAAGCTCCTCAATAAGGCTCTCAATTGGAAGAATAAATCAAGCCTATGTCAAGATTATCTGGCATTTACCAGATAACTGAAGGGACAGATTTCCCTGGAAAGATTTATGCTTATATTATTTGATGTCTTTCCTATGTGTATTAATTGTTCATGCTTTTTTTTTTTTTTTTTTGGTTTTTGCCTCTGAAACCACCTTGTTTTCCCAATAATAACTCCATTAATAAAGTGTCCATTTGGGATCAGACAGACCTATGCCACTTGACACCCTAAGACTTTTCACAGGGAACATTTTATTTTCATCCTTGTATCCCCTTCAACCCAGTTAATGTGCTCAAAGATCCCCAAGGTGGATCACTATCGATCTTGGAAGAAGTAGTGCGTATACTTGGATTCCTCATCTTGGAACCCCTGAAAATCAGAAGCATCTCTAACATGTCAGAGATAAGAAAGCTGGAGAGGCGCCTTTGGAGCTGTCCTATTAACATCTCAATCCAGTTGTGGATTTAGAAAACAAGAATAATCTGGCTTTTGTCTTCAGCTCTTTGGTGAAGTCCTCCCTGGTTATTCTGAATAAACCTGTATAAGGTCTGGGCCTGGGGGTGAGCATCCAGAGCATCCAACACTTCTTCCTTCTCTCACTTTGGACTGTTGACTCTAGCCCGTATCCACACTGAGTGGCCATGAAGCTACAACTCAATCTCAGAGTCCTAGATTTGAAGAAGCTGCATATCAACTCATAACTGCAGATCTTGAGTCCCCACCAGTAGGCTTCCCATTCATAAATCATTGAAGAAGACACCATTCACTCTTAATCATGAAGCATTTACTAAATGGAATAAAAAGCAAAAATAATTTACCTAGCCACACTTTCCCACCAATACATATAATATGTGTGAAGGAACAATGGGAACAAATTTATAGAAACTTAGCAGGAAGGCTTGTGATGAGGAAACCCTCATGCATGAAACAGTTCATAGCTCTGGACTTGATAGACTTAGAAAAAATCTGTACCAAAGGTTACTTGAGCATCTTCTCTTCCTTTCTGCCTTTTCTGCATAAACTGCTCTTTTGGTTAAAAAAAAATCCCTCTAAGTTTGGGATTTATAATATTGATAATTAATATCAGGGTTTCTTAGTTATCTACCTCAAGGATCTCATAAGAGTCACATATAAATTAGTTGTTGGAAAGTGACAATGGCTATATTTACTTTCAGTATTTTTTTCTCTCAAGGTTATTTTTTCTCAAATTCTCTCACTGTCTTTGTTTCTTCCCAAGTATTTTTTTTTTATTTGAAAGGGGATACATTGCTCTTTAATAAATCTCTTAGTGGACACAGGTCTTTTTCCTTTCCCCCTGGGCAGATTCTGAGTAGCTGTATAATCACTCATTTGGAGGGACCTTTGCTGATATATGTAGGAACTTATGTAGAAAGCTTTTAGTTGAAGTGAGTGCTCTGTAATTTAGACAGGTCAGTCAGAAGCAAGGTTTTTTTTTTTCTTTTTCTTTTTTTTTTTTTGAGAATGAGTAGACAATAAGTAGAGAAGTAGTGTAGACTGATTATTACAGTAGCAAGCATTTGTATAGTTCTTTAAGACTTATAAGTCATATCTTCGCAACAATCCTGGGAGGAAGGTATCATCATTATTCCCATTTTACAGATGATGAAACTGAGGCAAACAGCATGTCCAAGATTATTTAGCTAACACATCTGAAGGAATTTTAACTCAGGTTTTCCTGATTTCAGGTGCAGAAACTCTATCCACTGTAACACTTACTTGCCTAAAAGTTTGTTAAGGAAGAGGAATGAGATGATATAATAATAATAGCATCATCAACAATAACAATAACAGTTAGCATTTATATGGAACTTTGACGGTTTGCTAAGTGTTGTTCATTATTATCTCATTTTATCCTCACAACGACCTTGCAAGGTAACTGCTATTATTATCCCCATTTTACAGTTAAGGAAACTGAGGCAAACAGCCCAAAAATGAATTGCCTAAGGTTACATAGTTAGTAGTTGTCTGAGGCTGGGTTTAAAGGCAGTTATTTCAGATTCTAGAATTAGCACAAACTATCCCATAGTTAGGGAAGGTCAGAATATGATCAGGAAGATCTGTCTTTCTTGGAGCCACAGGATTGAAGGAGGAGGGGGAGGAAGAGATTGAGGTTGGAGAAGGATGGATAATTAATATGTCTCATGTTACCTCTCCATAGGCAATTTTTTAACTCTAATTATCTCTTACATCATTTATGGAATTGTCATCATACTAAACTTTTGCATTTTCAGAGTCTTTGCCATTTCTGATGAGGGAATAATCAAAAATGTCCAGACTCCACACCTTTATTGTGAGATGGGAGAAGAAGAAATCAGACATGCATCTATTATATTATTTTTCTTGTCATTTTAAATTACTAGGTGGCAGTTTTGAAATACTGTACATGACTGAATATGGCCTGAAGTAAATACCATGTCTGATGTTGGCAGACAATAGATTTCCACGAGCCTGAAGCATGCAATTTTTAAAACTCTCTTTTCTACCTCCCCCTTACTTGTAGTTTAGGATCATTTTTAG
This sequence comes from Sminthopsis crassicaudata, assembly GCF_048593235.1. Taxonomy (NCBI): domain Eukaryota; kingdom Metazoa; phylum Chordata; class Mammalia; order Dasyuromorphia; family Dasyuridae; genus Sminthopsis; species Sminthopsis crassicaudata. The sequence continues at coordinate 118,964,497 of NC_133619.1, read as the reverse complement.
AAGTAAAAATAAGGAAATATAACCTTAAAAATTAAAGTACAAAGAGAAAACTTTAAAATGTATTTATTTACATATTGTTATATTTTCCTATTTTGAAGAAAAATTTCCTTTTTTATTCTCTTTTCATTATCTTTGTTCCTTTCCCTTCTATCTTGCCTCCCCTCCATCCCATTTCCAAAACCAAACCTTTTCTTTGTGCCTTTTTTTTATTTTCCCATTTTTTCTTTAACTTTGAAAAACAGTATAATATTTTCTTCATTATTGGTGTTGTCCTTCTCACAATGTAGGACTTTTTTTTTTTCTGAAGGTGAACCCAGAATAAAAATGGGGAGGAACACTAGTATGATAGTACCTACCACTTTAACTTTTTACAGACCTCAGGGTTAATTCTCATTTCTTTTTTTCCTCCCACCACAAGTGACCTATCTATATCTTTTACAATTTCTTCTATCCTTGAGATTTGGATATCTAAAATTGAACTTGCCATTTTCATCCCGAGTAAGATATTCTTCCTGATGTCTTTATTTCTGTTAAGCAAAGCAAACACAAAAACTTCCCCTACCACATGTAATCTGTATCCAAATTTTGTCCGTTGTTGTCATAATCTTGTTCCCTAATTATTTATCCCTTTCCATTTTCACTTTTACTGCTATATAACTTGATCAGAAATTAGGTTTGCCAATGTACTAGTCATGTAACATGGAGAAGCAGTATGCTGGAGCTAGGCAAACTGGTTCAAGAGAGCTGATTATTAATTTTCTGTGTTCAATTTGCATTTGGAAATCTACAAATCAGGGCTTGATTTATTATTTTGTCAATTGTCTAGATTTAAGAAAATGTTGGAAAAAATGTAGATTAAAAATGTAGATTGATTCCAAAAGACTCATGATGGAAAATGCTATCCACATTTAGAGAAAGAATCAAAGAATCTGAATGGCAAATCAATGGAAACTATTTTCATTTTATTGTTTTTTTTTCTTTCTCTTGATTTTTCCCTTTTGTTCTGATTTTTTTCTCACAACATGATTAATGTGGAAATGTGTATAATACAGTTATAGATGTATAACCTATCTCAGATTGAAAACAAATAGACTTTTTTTAAAAAACATAGATTGAACTTAAAACTAGATCACATGTACATTGCAGTTTTCTAGAAATCCAATGGTTAAAATATTTTTTCAGCATACCACTGCATATAGTGACTATAAGAGTTGGTTTTGGAAGAAGATTTGGGGTCAGATCTTGCCTCATACATATCCTGATTGTATGACATTGGGTAAGTCACTTAGAACCTGGTCTGTAAATTGTAAATTGGATTTGATAACATTTTAGGTCCTTTCCATCCCTAAATATGTGATACTGTAATGTTGATTTAAGCCTTTGAACATAAGTTTGATCAGCTATAACAAAGATTGTAACTCTTGACCTCTTAATTCACAGTATTATTGTAAGGATCAAATAAATTAGTGTATCTGAAAGTACTTTCTCAATTGTAAAATATTATATATGTAATGAAAGTTAATCAGGAGAGCTCTTATCAGTTTGATGAGCTCCATAATCCACTTGATGAGATTACAGGGTGTGAACTTTTGAAGGAAGGGAAGGAAACATGTCATGAATATAGACATATGTCCTTGCTGAGAGGACATAGCTTTTATGATTGATCATTAGTGACTTGTATTCTTTCCAAGATGATTGAAAATTGAGATTCAGATGAACAGACTCTGTTTCAGAGGAGCTAATCTCCCCTCTATGGCCTATAAAGATCAGGTGTGAAACAGCTTACTCTTTATTTTTCTTTGCTTTCCCTACTTTGGCTTTTAGACCAGATTGCAATAAGGGAGGGATGTGGAGGAAGGGCAAAAAGGGGATCCAACCCTACTTTTAACTGTTGACTTCTAGGAAAAACATATAACAAGTGGGCCAGGTAAGCCTGAGTGGGAGATTATTGGGTTTTGACTTCCTGGATGTCATTTTTTGCCATTTTTATCTTTTCTGAGTACATATCAGAGATAGAAATCCTGAGAATGAATTTTTGCAGTTGTAGATATTATAACACAGTCAATAAGATGTAATGTTGTAGATGCTTTCTATAATGTCTGGTCTCTTTAGTTTCTGTGACTTTTTCCTTATTTCATATATATATATATATGCATAATTATAATATAGATATTTTAGTTATTAGTATAAGATTAGTTATACTACATATTAGTACATATTATATATATTATAGTAATATATATAGTATATATAGTAATATATAGTATATATATAGTAATATTATATATATTACATAATCATTTATATATGTGTATATATATATATATGTATATATATATATATATAGACAGCTAGGTGACATAGTGAATAGCGTGCTAGACCTGAAGTCAAGAAGATTCATATTTGTGAATTAAAATCCAGCCTCAGACACTTATTAGCTGTGTGACTCTAGGCAAGTCACTGAACTTTGTTTGCCTCAGTTTCCTTATCTGTAAAAAATGAAGTGAAGAAGCAAGTGGCAAACCACTCTGGTATCTTTGTCAAGAAAACCCCAAATGGAGTGACAAAGAGTTAGACATGACTAAGGATATGGTTTTGTTTCTGAGTATTTTATAATTGATAGTACTAGCCTTATTCCCAGGGAAAATTAGATGAATTACTATTACTTTCTATAAAATAAATAGATTCATATACACATTTATATAAAGTTATATTAATTAATTCTTATTAGTAAGAACAATCTTTTTAGATTCTTTTCCAAATGGATAATTTATTCCTCTCTTCATTATGACAATTGAACCTCCATTTTAAACAAGGGTAGGAGGCAGGAACATGTAAGCTTCTCTGTCAAGCCTTGGATCTCTTGCTACAGGGAACAACCCAGTGTCATTTTCTTGTCACTTGCTAGATAATTGACCTAGGACAACTAAGTGGCTCATTTGGTATCTGGATAGGGCCTGGAGTGAAGAAGACCTGCATTTAAATCCAGACTCAGATAATAACTGTGTGACACAAAGCAAGTCATTTAACCACTGCCTCAGTTTCCCCAACTGTAAATTGGGGATAGTGATAGTAACTATCTCCCTGGATACAAGGTGAGGATCAAATGAGATAAAATTTGTAAAGTGCTTACACATTGTAAACTTACATTGTAGATGCCTAATAAATGTTTGTTGCTTCCCTCCCTTCCACAAAACATTGTTAACCCCTTATTTTTGTTTTCAGTTCCAGAACCAGACAAGGTTTACCTCCTTTATTCAATAACTTCAAAGATAAACTACTTCTCTGAATTGAGAAAGTCCCAGTACTCCCTCTCCAACTCCACAGTTTCCTCTGGTTAGCTAACCTTAAGTAAATCAGGGAATATTTTCCTCCCACACTATTCCACCATTTGTTGAGCTCAAAGATTTCAAATCACAGATCTAGTATTAGATAGCCAATTTTGCTCTCAATCACTATCCAAAATTCTAAAAGGAGAGGGCGTCTCTTAGTTCCTATCAGAAATGAGACTTTTTCATACGTAAAATATGGAAATCTGGGAAATCTTTTTTGGAAATGCTATGCCATCTTAAACTGGAGATTCCTCCTACCACCCCAATCTGGAACCAGATTTGGAGCTATATAATATTCCACTTTAGTATCTACTGGTTACAAAGGATATTCTTTAATAAATTTCTTTTGGACACATAGTCTTTTTTATGGTTTTCCTTTTCTTCTCCCAAGTGAGGACACTTATTAAAGATAATAGGAAGATAACGGCAGAGTCTTATCATATGTGTTACATATATGCATCCTTTATAACCTGTGTTCTTCCAATCTTTGAAGTCTTCTTACACTTTACCTTCCTCCACAAACTCTGATTCAACAACACTGGCTTATTTGCTTATCCATGTCACTCCAGCTCTCTCCTCGGCTTCTTTTTGCTGACTGTGACAGAATAATTTCCTCCTGGGGCAGCTAGGTTGCCCAGTGGTTAGAGCACCAGCCCTGAAGTAACTAGGACCTGAGTTCAAATCTGGTCTCAGACACTTAACACTTCCTAGGCAAGTCACTTAACCCCAATTAGTTCAGCGGGAAAAAAAAAAAAAAAGAAGAATTTCCTCCTTACCTTCTACCTCTTGGCTTCCTTGTCTGACTTCCTTAAGACTCAGCTCAAATCCCACCTTCTATAAAATGCCTTTTGTAGTTGGGGGGACACTGATGGACAGAGAGTAGACATTTCTCTCTCTGAGCTCTCCCTGATGTCCCTCAGGTCAACACCAAAGCAAGCCTCAGAACTGGTTTTGATGTGACAGAACACACAAATATTTAAAGTGTAATATATTTCCAGAGGGAGATATTTTGGAAGATTTTCAAAAAAAGATGTGTTTCAATCCAGTAAAGAGAGAGGTAGCCAAGCGCAGGCTCAGTGCAGGGACCCAGGGCGGTGTGGTGTCCACATGCTGGGGAATCTACTGCTCTTAGCCAAAACACTTTAGCATTGGCTACTCTGTCCTGGTTCAGAAGGCAGTGGATCAGCAGATTAGCTGTGAGACATCCAAGACAAATACAAAATGCAAATACTGAGTCTCTGAACCTCTGAATAACATGGGACTTAGCTATGTCCATATAGCACAGAAAGTCAGCAGGACCAGCCCAGTGCAACTGTTTCCTGTAGAAAAAGCTATAGAGGAAAGCTCCCCTTTGCCCTAAAAACAGACTAAAAAATGAACAAAAAAGCAAAAAAGATTCTGACTATAGATAGCTTTTATGGAGATAGAGAAGAACAGACCTCAAACTCTGAGGACACTAAAGGAAAATCAGCTCCAGATGAAACCCCAAAGGGTGATATGAGCTGGTACCCATCTCACAAAGCTCTCTCTCTTTTAAAAAAAGATCTTAAAAGAGAGTTAGAAGAAAAATGGGAAAAGGAAATGAGAACTTTGCAGGAGAGTTTGGAAAAGAAAACCCAGAAATTATCTGAAGACAATTCCTTAGAAAATAGATTTAATGAAATGGAAAAATCATATAACTTCTTTTTTATTATTATTAAGCATACAATTCCTTACAAAATAGATTTGAAAAAGAAACCAGATCGAAAAACAGAATTTGTGAAATGGAAAAAAAAATCCAGTGAACAAAACAACTCATTTAAAAGTTCAATTGGCCAAATGTAAAATATTAAAAAAAAAAAGATGCCTTTCCTAGTTCACTCATTCTCCTTAATTCCCATCTGCTAGTGCCTTCTCTTTGAAATTATCTCTCATGTACATTATTTCTTGTGTGTGCACACTGTTGTTTATGTTGTTTTTCTCATTATAGTGTGAGCTCCATGAGGGCAGAGACTATATTTTTACCTTCTTTATATCTCCAACTCTTAGCACATGAGGTATCTAAATATGTAGACATATCACCCATACCGAGAAATGAATGGATATATGTTGAATCTAATATACTCCTTTCCAAGGGAAGAATGTAGTTTCTACCAAAAAGCTGAATAAGAACATGCCTAGGTTCTTCCCTTATTTCTTCCCTTGCCTATCTCCAGTGGCCAAGAAGGAGACGGAAGACATTCATCTTTGGAGTGCTTAGATCTTGGTCAGACATCAGAGATATCAAGTTCATTTATTGAATCTTGGGCCATCACCAGTCATCCCGACTTTGTACTGAACTTTGATGACTCAGGAGAAGAGAGAGAATGAAATAGAAAAGGGGGGAAGAGAGGAGGAGAGGAGGAAGAAGAGAGACAAGAGGGAATTAGAGGAGCTCTACAGATTTGAATATATCAGAAAATGTACAAGAGTAAATGAACTTTTTTTTGGGGGAGCAAGATAAAGTCTTCCTTCCAAACAAGGGAGAGATCCTGATCTCACAGACTTCTGGGAGGCAAAACGGAAATCAGGGACAGTCTGAGAAGCTGGATTTCCTTACACTTCTTTTGTGTCTGCAGCCTTTTTTCTAACTTTCTAGAGTTGTTTCCAAAGAGAGTTTGTAACTATATTTCTCTCCTTGATCAGCAACTCTGGCAACAACTCTGTCCTTCATGCAGGTGTCAATATCCTTTCCATTAATTTGGAGTCCTGTTTTGCATAGTTTACTTATTTAGAAAGCATTTCTTGCCAAATATAGGAATTATATGAGAAGAAACTTATCAAGTCTTCACTTCATTTTAAAATTCCTCAAACTCATGGAACTCTTATTATAATTGCTATAGTGAGTGGACCCAAGTTAGAAACGGCCTCATAAGTAATTTTGACTGGTAGAGTTACCAAGAATTTAAAAGTTCCTGACTCCAAAAGTCACCTTCAAGAGGAAGAACATTTCCTTAACAGTGTGTTTTTAAGAGAAGATTCTCCATAGAAGACTGCCCTAAAGCTAAGGTACTAATGCTATGCTAAATAATATGGGACTTGCCAGTTATGTTAATACTTTTGTAAATTGTTCAGGATCAAGGTGAATGGGAAATAGTTATTTAGTAGGCTTAGAAAAGGTTTTTACTTTTTGAGGGGATCTGAATGAGTCTAATATTTTATGGTACTGAGTTCTTGTTTGTCTTTCACATCTTATGTAGTTTCTCTTGTGTATGAAATATAAAGGCTATATTATATCCAATAACGCTATTATAATTGAATTGCTATGAAAGCATCATATATACTTCAGAAAAATCTAAGTAGACGCTATATTTAAACTTTATTTTGTTTATTTTTCAGGAAAAATCAGTTTGAGGCACAACAGACTAAAGAGAAAATGATCCCTTTCCATGATGAAAGCAAATTCATATATACCCCGAGTCCTTGAGGAGTAGAGAGAAGGGAGGGATCTTGATTCATATGTAAATAAATATTATTAAATAAGGTCTTTGTTACCTCATATAAAAACGATTGCAATAGTTTTGAAATGCATTTCCTTGACTTCATTAATTCTTCCTTTAATCCAGGGATTTGCCCTTGAGTTAAGAATGATTTTTACTTTTTTTTTTTAAGTTTTGCATTTAAAAAAAATATAAAAACAATTCTTACCTTCCAAGCTGTACAAAAATGGATGGTTGAAATATTTAGCTTCCAGACTTTGCTGAAACCTGTCTAATCTGTCCTATCTGGTGTTGACAGATTTTTATATTACATTAATTATATTAATATTATATTTTTAAAAATAAAATTTTGGTGATAATTTTTTGTCTTAACTAATCTACAGTTTCCAATTGTATTTGATTCCTCTTTCTTCCCAAGGAGCTATTCCTTATAATAAAGAATTAAAAAGAAAAAAAAAGTTCATTGAAACTAAACTATATGTATTATATATGTATGTATAGGAGGCTTGTTCCATCTCTTTTTAAGAAAGGAATAGAGGCCCAATAAGTAATTCCAGGGCTACTCAGAGACCCCAGTGGTGGCTATATGGGGAAGGGGGCATCGAGGCAACTAGGTAGTACAGTGGATAGGGGACTAGAATCAGGAGGAACTGAGTTCAAATTTGGCTCATATACTTGGCACTTAGTAGCTGTGTGATCCTGGGCAAGTAACTTGATCCCAATTGCCTTGGGGAAAAAACACAAAAAAAAAAACAAAAAAAACATCACTGGTAATTGGACAAAGCTTCTGGAGGGATTTTATATAAGGAGGATCCTGAGCCTCCACAAAGACAATGTATTGATTGAATGAATGAACATTTTTATTGTTTTGAACATAATCTGTTTTTTAATTCCCTCTCTTTAAAAAAAAAAACAAAAAAACCATTTCATTTAGACTTCCTAGACTTTTCTGTCAGACTTCTCTATCATTTCTTTGTTTTTTGGCCATGACTGAGGAATTGGGGATTGGGCTATGCTTTCCTTCTCCCTTTTTTTCTTCCCTTTTCCAGCCAGCTGCCCCTTGGGCCCCAGGGATTTTTACTGCTTAGGTGGGGAGGGGCTAAAGAGGGGAGAGGAAATTCAAGCTTCCTCAGAATAACCTCAATTTATGGCCACATTTGTGACTCACTGTTGTGATCTCTGCCTGAAACTCTTACAATTAGACTTAAAAGAAAGGGAAAAAAAATTAAAATCACCCATGTAAAGCACTTGCAAATTGGAGATGGGTGTTTCTTGTAAAGAGCCATCTCCTTCTATTGGTTAATGAATTTCTTCTTGGTCAGCCTGTGCCATCATGCTGGGACCTCACAGAAACTGATACCACCTCTACCTGACACAGCTGGCTGCTCATTACATTCCCAGGATTTTGAAATGGGGAAAAAAATATTTTTCTTCTAAATAGGCTACATTTCTGTTCACTCCTTGAAACACAGAGGGTACATTGTGAAATAAAGGCAAAGGTTTGTTCCTGAGAAGGGGAAGGGAAACAGAGAAATACTAAAGGGAAAAGAGAGCCATCTATACATGACAGGAAAACCAAAAGAAATTGGGAGCGAGGCACACAATGGGCCACATGGCCTTTGTTTCACTCCTGGCTGACTCCTTTTGAATCAGGGGACGTGCCAAGCTACGTGGTAATTCAGAGTTGCTTGCCAGGCTCTGGGTATTTCTGGCCTCTCAGCATCTGTCCTGTTTACTCCTCACAATGAATGTGAGGGGATTTCTTCCTAAACTAATCATAGGGCCCCACAGGATGGCAGACATCATTTCTACCCCTCTAGTTCATGTGAAGCTGAGGGATGGGCTTCCGGTGAGACCCCTCTTGTTCATTCTAATGCAGGCTTTCCACTCCCTATCGCCCTCCTGCAGATCCATTTGAAATACTGAATCTCAGATATAGTCACAAAGAATAGCTTACTTTTCAATTCTTTCTTTGTAAATGTTTTTTTTTTTCTTTCTTTTATAAATATTTTGTTTCTAATCATTTAGAAACATTTTTGGGCGGTGGTGTATGTGCGTATGAGTTAGCATTCAGAAATGTAATTTAAATTGTAATTTAATTTTGTAAATTTGTAATTAAATTGTAAATTTGTAATTACAATTTTGTAAATTGTAATGTAATTTAAAATTAGAGCATAATATTGTTGACTTTTATTTGACATTACATAAATACTCAGTAAATCTAAAATTTTAAAAATGTCCATTATGGACAAATTCCCCTCTTTCATTCTCAGGGTGTTTGCAAGGATCTAGTGAGAAAATATGCAAAATGCTCATTCTCATTCTCAGGGTAATTGTAAGACTCCTCTGAGAAAGTATATGCAAAATGCTTTCAAAACTTTAATTCACTATATAAATGCTATTTATTATTATTGTTTCCTCGTTTCCCACTGGTCCTCTTAAATATTTTATTGATTTAAAAAAATAACTACCCCCACTTCTGGTTAATTCCTTTCAATAGAAACTTCCATTATACCAAATCAATATAATTAAAACATGCACACACACATGCGAATAGTTATTTTCCATGTCTAAAACACAGGCCTAATTTTTGTGCCAAAAGGTGGGACCCAGTTTGTGTCATTGTCAGTCCTCTGAACTCATTATTATATACTGTCTTGACCAGAGTTCATTCTGCCTCAGTTCGTAAATATCTCCCCAAGTTTATCTGCCTTCTCCAAATTTATCATTTTTTTAATGATGCAGTATATATTCCATTACTTTCAGCCTTTCCTCAAATGATGGGCACCCACTTTGTTTACAGTTCAATGATTATTTTTCTTCAAATGTGATACTATAACTCCACCATCTCTCAGTAACTTCTCTTCTTAATGTATGTCCTCTCTCCCCATCTTTGTCACTGTCATCTGCCAACTGCTCCCCCATTCTCTTCCATTATTTGAGACCCTAGACCATCTTGTTTCTTGCCATCAACCTTTCTAACTTCATCATACATAGTATACATTGTCTTCACACAGTTCCTTCCACTTCTCAATTCCAATAATAACTGTTGTATGAATGTCAATCAGTTATAAGCATCATCACTCAGGATTGTTCCACTTCCAGAATTTTGATTTCCTCCTTTTTACCACCTCCTTTCTCTATAATTCTCCCAAATTCCTTTTTTATTTTGCTAAACTTAGTATCCTTTTTTTGATCTTCAGTCTCCTTATTGTTTATTCTTCTACCTTATCAACCTGCTCCTGGCTTCACTTACTCCTCTACCTGCTTTAAGTTCCATGATCTATTCATTTACATCTTAAATCTGATTAACCTCTTGTCTTTCTTGCATACTGTGCTCACCCATGAAATGTCTTGGTAAATTCCACCATCCTCTTTATCTGTTCTTATTATTCTTGTGGGAAGAAGGCAGGAGATGTAGCCAACTGATTCTACCACAAACTCATGCAATCTAATTTCACCTGGACTCTCAATATTGATCAGCAATCCTTTTGATTATATCTCTTTGATTCCTTATCACATTCCTATAGGAGATGTTCTTAAGTCCCTGATCCATGTCATCTCAGTTTTGGGGGTGAATGATCTTGCTTATTCACTTTACTGATATGTAAATTTCCTCAATTTCTCTCTTTTCTATCTTTAAGTTTTTCTTCCATTTGTCTCAATTAAAAAAGAGTCCCTTTGTTCCAAGGCTAATTTATCCATGTGTTCTCATTTTCATCCTTCTTTACTCCTTTGGTACCTTATACCACCAATTATTTCCCTTTTCTCTTGCATCTTCAATCTCTCTTGGCTCCTTCTTTTCTACTTACTATTTTCGGTCTCCTTTCACTTAAAAGAAACTTTCCCCAGACATTACTGCCCCCTCACCTCAAACATCTCAGAAGTATAGCACTCTATACTTCACTCTTTCACTTCCTTGTTGTCTATTGACTCCTCAATTATTGTAGTTCATATTATTTTTTTTTTACCCCGGTATGCTCTGGAACAGGCCACCACTAACAATTATTCCTTAATCTAATAGGTTTTCTTCAGCCCTCTTTTTGGACCTCTCTGTTGAATTTGTTGTTATTTTTGATTGCTCACTCCTTAAAATTCTCTCCACTCATGAATGGCCTTTTATTTTATATAGCTTAGAGTGTGTGGTTTTATCCCTTATCCTAACAGGGCATCTTTCATTGTTTGTTTTTTACCTAAAGACTAGGTCTTCCTAACTCACCTTGGCTGGAAGTATAGAGGAAGTATAAAGTATAGAATGGATCTGGCTCTATTCTAATTGACACAAGATCCTTGGCCTTTGTTTCTGACCTAGGCAATTTTGGTCTTCCTTGGGAAATCTGGTGTTCCTCCTCCCCCTCCCCGAAGCTCATCAAATTAATGCTAAACTTCATGCAGATGTCTGATTGACTTAGCATGGAATCTTTTAACTTAGACTTTTTTGGGGCAAATTTATTGTTAGAAGGTAAAATCTATAGTAATTGAATTGAGATTCATTTATCAGGGATAGCTTAGACCAATTTATAATTCATTACAAAGCCTCAGAAAAATCAGATCCTGGCTTGACCCAAGTAGTTATGTCTGTTGATCCAGAATCCAGGCAAACAAAAATAGTAATGACAAAATTATCTCTCCTAATCAGAGCATTTAAGATTCACAAAGTCCTTTCTTCATAATGACATTGTGAAGTTGTGCAACTATCATTACTCTCATTGATAGATTGGTTAAATAACTTGTCCATGGTAACATAGCTAATAGCAGCAATCACATGAGACATTTATATTATACTTTAAGATTTTCAAAATCTGTTTTATACAAAATATATTCATCTAACTTAATTTTCACACCAACCCTATGAAGTAGGTATTACAGATATTGTTCTCATGATACAGATGATGAGGTTAAGTGAGTTGTCCATCATTACTCTCCCAATTAGAGTTATAAGTGAAATTCAGACCCTAAACTTGTTCATGTACCTCAAAGCTTCTTAGACTATGGATTTATATGGAGTCATGTAACTGAATGTAGGGATATAAAAATAAATAAGCATATCCTTCTCATTAGTTTGCAAATTTGCTTTTGTCTTTAATAAAAGGTAACATTATATGTATATCAAATAATTGTTTTTAAGATAAATTTCTTTATGATTTATTATCAGCAAAATTTTAAGTTGTTTACCTAGTTTTATATACCTAACTATATACCCAGGATCATGTAAAAATTTTCTTGAATGAAAAAGGATCATGAGTGGAAAAAATTTAAGAAGCCCTGATCTAACTTACCTCAAACACACAAAATCTTGGGGTTAATCAGGAAAGAAACATTCAATGAATCTCATGACTTTTCTGAGAGATCTTGTAGATGAATTGCCCAATTGCTTTGAGCAATCTTTGAGGAATATGGAATAATGGGATAGGAAAAGTCCATTCATCAAAGCACAGATTTTTGAGCTTGATATTTATTCCTACCAAATTTCTAAAACTAATGATTAAATTGATAGTTTGTGGGCTTTTAAAAAGAGGAATGATTACCACTAGGGGCCAGCATGGGTTCATTCAAGTTCTCATAGGAGCTTGAGAAGTCACACAAGACCAAACTCATTTCCTTCTTTGATGAGGTTACTAGAATGGTAGATGAGGAGAATGATGGAGATTTACTGTATCTGGATTTCAGTAAGACATTTAACAAAGTTTCTCCCGGTATCCTAATGAGCAAGATGAAAAGACTTGAGCTCATTGATTTTAGCACCGTTAGATTGATTTATAATAGTTGAACAATAAGATTCAAAGAAATGTTGGTTAAGTGAGATCTCTAGTGACATTCTGTAAAATTCTATATATGGTCCTTTTGTTATCAACATTTTTATCACTAACTTGGAGAAAGATAAAATGGCATGCTTATCAATTTGCAGATGACATTATGCTAATATCTTGCATTACAAAATCAGGATTCAAACAGATCTTGAGAACCCAGAAAAATGAATCAAATATAACAAAATGAAATCTAATAGGAATAAATGTGTTCTTGTACTTGAGTTCAAAAGATCAAGCACATATTCATAAGATAGGAAAGATATATCTGAACATAGTACATGTGAAAAAGACTTATTCTTTAACTTTAGATTCAATACATATTAACAATCATTTATAAAGCACTTGTATCACATGCACTGTTTTAGATACCAGGCATATGACAGAAGCAAAATAATTTCTACCCTCAACCAGCCTATATTTAATTGAAGAATTAACACATGCACATAGAAATAAATGCAAAATAAATACAAAGTAAATTAATTGCTTCCAATGAAATTTTGGGGAATGGAAGCATTAACTGTTAACACATCAGTACATACCTTACATTGGAGATGAGCTCTGAAGAAAGATAGGAATTCTAAGAGGCAAAGTTGAGAAGCAAGTGGACTCTATGCATGGAGTATAATCTATGCAAATGTATGCGAACTAGAGCTAGACTGTTATGAAGGGGAACAACAATTAGACCAGTTTATCTTGAAGGTTGAATACATGAAGAGAAGTAATATGTTATGATCTTAGAAATTTAAACTAGAATCAGATTGTGCAAAGGATTTTAAATGACAACTAATGAGTGTGGGTTTTTTTTGATTAGTTGTTGTCCATCATTTTTGAAGAGGACCAAAATGGCATCATTCTGTTAGAGTGGAGTTACAGTGTGTCTGACTGTGGCTGATCAGAGTATTATAAGTTTGGGATGCTCTGCCATGGGTCAGATACAAATAATCCCTATGAGCATTTGGGGGCTTCCCTAACTTTGTGCATCTCGGGTTTCTTCTAAGCTAATTCAGTTCTCCTTTGCTCATAGAGCACATCACCTTCTCTGATGAGGGCACAACAGGCTAGACAATCCTGTGCCAGTGTCTCCCATTTCACACAATCAATTCTAAAGTTTTAAGAGATTCCCTGAGAGTGTCCTTGTATTACTTTTTCTGACCTTGCTTTGTGTGAATTTTCCATAAAACAGTCTTTTTGGCAAGTGTACATTTGGCATTCAGATAATGTGATCAGCCTAACAGAATTGCACTCTCTGCAGTAGTTTGAATGCTTGGCAGTTTAGTTTGAGGAAGGACCTCAGTGTTTGGTATCTTATCCTGCCAGGTGATTTTCAGAATGTTCCCAAGACAATTCAAATGGAAAGTGATTTAATTTCCTGATAAACTGTTCAGGTTTCATAGACATACAACAATGATGTCAGCACAATGGCTCTGTAGACCTTCAGTTGGGTAGACAGTCTCCTTTCCCACACTTTCCTTCAGTCTCCCAAACACTGAATTAGCTCTGGTACTGCATGAGTCAACCGCATTATCAATATGTACATCCCTGGAAAGTATACTGCCAAATTAAGTGAACTCATCCACAACACTCAAAATTTCTCCATTTGCTGTAATTGATGGTTCATCATGGAAGGTATGGTGCTGTTGATGGAGGATCTTGTTTTTTATGTTAATTGTTAGGCCAAAATTAGCAAAAGTAGCAAATAATTGATCCATACTTTGTTGCATCTCAGCTTCAGAAGCTGCATTTTTTTTTTCCTAGAGATCGTAGGGAACCACATAGTCTGACCTGTGCTTTAGAAATATCACTTTGGGAATTGTGTAGAGCATGAGTTGAAGAAGGAAGAAACTTAAGGTGGTGAATCCAGCTGGAAAGAAATTGCTATAGTCCAGGTGAATGGTAATAAAGGCATAAAATAGGGAGATATATATGGAAAAACACTGAGACACTGAGATAGTAGAAGAGGTAAGGCTATCATGGAAGGAAAGTGAAAAGTCAAGAATGTCTCAAGTTGTGAAACTGGCTGACTGGAAGAAAGAAATGAATAGTATAATGTTACTTTGGGAAGAAAAAAGCTAATACAATGTCAAGTTGCACTAAAAGGGTTATGGTGTCCAGAATGAGGGAGATATTGCCTTGGTCTGGGTACCATATTAAACAATACAAGCAAGGCATAATCAAATGTTATAAAACTAGATCTTGTACAAAGGAAGGTAATTAGAATAGTAAAGAAACTTGAAACTATGTCATTTTAGAACCTATAGATATATAGCATGGAGATGAGAATGATGAGGTGTTGTGATAACTGTATTCAAATATCTGAAAGGTTTCCATGAGGAAGAGGAGTCCATTTCATCTCTATCCCTATAAAGTTACAGTCCAGATTTATCTGCCCTTTCTACAGTATCCCTCTGAAATGTGTCTCAAAATAAGTAAACTTCCTTTCAGTTTAAACCTATGCCTTTCTCTAATCCTTCCATTTTTTGATATTCACTGAGATCTGGCTTTCTCATGATGATACTCCTTCCCTCATAGTCCTTACTGGGAGAGTTGAAATATTGCTTGATTCCCGCTGTCAATTCTAGACTTTCTCTCTCCCACCATCACTCAGCAACCTCTTTTCCTTTAAGGAAAAATTTGTTGCCCCAATTTATTTTCAATCTAGATCTTAGTGGCCATTATATATTGAACCTTAAAGGACTATCCTTCCATCTTTAATGAGTTTAATGCCTGGTTCAGCCTTTTTATTCCAATTCCTGTCCTTTTACTAAGAATCTGAATTTTTAAAATATTTTATTTTTAATATGTGGAATAAAACAACCACTTCCACACCTAGTACAATATCTAGTATAATAACAAACATGATTGCACATGAAACTGCAAATCTACCACGTACAACTTGGTATTCTGTTCTACTGTACAACAAAATTATCATGTAAATTTCTTTTTCTCCTCTTTTTATTTTCTCCCTTTCTCACAGCAGAACCAAGAAAATATTGTACATAACAACAGCAACATCTTTTTTAAAAAACAACTTTGAGCAAATAAGTTATTTTGTCTATTATAAATACTCAAATTAACTATAAAGGACACATAAAGAAAGGTGTTAAATGAATTAAGAGAAAGAAATAAAAAAGAAGTATGTACAGAATAATTTTACATACATATGCATGAATAATTTTTCAACATTGATCCTTGCAAAGCCTTATGTTCCAAAGTTCCCCCACCCTTCTGCCCACCCCCCCCTAAATGGCAAGTAATCTAATATATGTTAAACATGTTAAAATATGTGCTAAATCCAATATATACATACATATATATATATATACATATACACACACATGCATATTTATACAATTATCTTGCTGCACAAAAAATTAGATCAAAAAGAAAAAAATGAGAAAAAAATAAAATGCAAACAACAACGAAGAGTGAAAATGCTATATTGTGATCCATACTCAGTTTCCACAGTCCTCTCTCTGAGTGCAGATGGCTCTCATTATCACAGGCCATTGGAACTGGCCTGAATCCAACCCTTGTCATAATATAATCTTGCTGTTGCCATATATAATGATCTCCTGGTTCTGCTTATTTCACTTAGTATCAGTTCATGTCTCTACAGGACTCTCTGAACCCATTCCTGCTGATCATTTCTTACAGAACAATAATATTCCATAACATTCATATAACATAAATTATTTAGCCATTCTCCAATTGAGGAGCGTCCACTCAGTTTCCAGTTTCTTGCCACTACAAAAAGGGCTGCCACAAACATTTTTTGTACATGTGGGTCCCTTTCTCTCCTTTAAGTTCTCTTTGGAATATAAGTCCCATAGAAACACTTGCTGGATCAAAGAGTATGCATAGTTTGATAAATTGATAGTTTGATCATAGTTCCAAATTGCTCTACGAATATAGTTGGATCAGTTCACAACTCCACTAACAATGTTTTAGTATCCCAGTTTTCCCACATCTCCTCCAATATTCATATCTTTTCCTGTCAACTTAGCCAATATGAGAGGTATGTAGTGGTATCTCAGAATTGTCATAATTAGCATTTCTCTGATTAATAGTGATTTAAAGGACCTTTTCGCATGGCTAGAAATGGTTACAATTTCTTCATCTGAAAATTGATTATTTGTCAATTGGAAAATGGCTTGAATTTTTAGAAATTTGAGTCAATTCTCTATATATTTTTAAAATGAGGCCTTTATCAAACCCTTAGAATATAAAAATGTTTTCCCAGTTTATTGCTTCCCTTCTAATCTTGTCTGCATTGGTTTTGTTTGTACAAAAAAAATTAATTTAATATAATCAAAATTATTTATTTTGTGTTCAGTAATGAACTCCAGTTCTTCTTTGGCCATAAATTCCTTCCTTTTCCACAAATCTGAAAGGTAAACTAGCCTTTGTCCTTCTAATTTGCTTATAATATCTAAATCATGAACCCATTTCAACCTTATCTTGGTAGATGGTATTGATGTGAGACATTGCCTAGTTTCTGTCATACTAATTTCTAATTTTCCCAGCAGTTTTCATCAAATAGTGAATTCTTATCCCAAAAGCTGGGGTCTTTAGGTTTGTCAAACACTAGATTACTATAATCATTGACTACTTTGTTCTGTGAACCTAATCTATTCCACTGTTCACCCTTTCTATTTCTTAGCCAATAACAAATGGTTTTGATGACTGCTGCTTTATAATATAGTTTTAGGTCTGGTACGACTAGGCCACTTTTATTTGCATTTTTTCATTAATTCCTTTGAGATTCTTGACCTTTTGTTCTCCCAAATGAACTTTGTTATTATTTTTTTCTAGATCTGGAAAATAATTTTTTTGGGAGTTTGATTGATATGGCACTGAATAAGTAGATTAATTCAGGTAGTATTGTCATTTTTATTACAGATAGTTATACTCTAGAGCTGTCATTTCCCACAGCTATGCCACTTCCGTGTTCTTCAACTCTGAAATTCCTTTATCTCATTAAAAATCTTTTAATAATTTCATCCTAAGACTCAATCCTATTCTTTTTCCTCACCATTCTCATCATCTTAGTTTATTCCCAGGTCTTCATTTCTGCATTGACCATATCTCTACATTTTGGTGAACCAGTTCAGCTCTACTCTCTTCTATTCTCTCAAATTATTTGCTGTCTTTTCCTATGCCTTGATAAACTATCTACCTCCTTTGTTTTTTTCATGTAATTTGTGGAGTTGAAGGAAATTTTTTTAAAAAATTCTGATTTGGCCCACTACAAACTTATTATCAACTGGGCCCTCACTGCAGCAAGGCAATTCATTTATTTTCCATGGTCAATTTGCCATCCACTCTACTCTGATTG
Source organism: Sminthopsis crassicaudata (assembly GCF_048593235.1). Classification (NCBI taxonomy): domain Eukaryota; kingdom Metazoa; phylum Chordata; class Mammalia; order Dasyuromorphia; family Dasyuridae; genus Sminthopsis; species Sminthopsis crassicaudata. Next base: position 118,946,562 of record NC_133619.1, on the reverse strand, counting down.
TTGGAAATCTTTTGGTCTCTCCTTAATCGCTTTTACTATATGTTTGCTCTCTTTCTCTCTGCTGAGGTACAACCTTGTCTCATACTATTGTCTCAGAGCTTCCTTTTCACCCATCTTCCTCATCTCATATTACTCGAACATCTTTTCTTATTATGTCTTCCTTTACTTCTATCTCAGAAGTAAACTCTCCTCAAGGAGTTTCCCATTGTTTTCATCCCTACTACTTCTCTAATTTTTGAACTCTCCCTGTCTTCCCTGATCTTGAAAAAAATCCTCAATTGCTAACAACATTCTTGCTAAGTCTCACAACATATCTTGGCTCCCTTTTTGACTAAATGCCTTGAGTAAGTTGTCTATACTAACTGTTTGGGGAAGTATTGAATTTTCTGTTAGTTGGTTGTTCAAGACATTGGAGTTTAAAGAAAGAGTTCATTTATATAACGGGGTAGATGAATTCTAAATTCCTTTCCAACTTTGTTATTTTAAGATTCTATAGTTAGAAACATTGTATGACATCAAGACAAGTTAGCACTCATTTGATCCACTGGTTGATCATTGGGCCATAAAGAATCAGCTTTTGGCAAAATTATAAGATATGCAAAGTTTCTCTTTATTGTGTTCCAAATTCCCCTTTTACCTTCTCTTTCCCCTGAATGTAAGTGCCCACTATCTTCAGCACTTATCTTAGGTTGTCATTGCAGAGAGCCTTGATTTTAATGGCCTGTTAATTCATCATAATATAAGAGATTAGTTGACAATCTGTGTAATGATTATTTGTAGATGATAAGATTCATGATTTAGTTTAGAATTTACCTAGATGATCTTTGTGTTCATCCTAATTCTGTCTCTGATTCCAGGATTTTAAATTACAAACTGATAATTGATTAAGATGTTAGCCTTCACAGGAAAATTTACCTTGTAATAGTGTCCTTTTTGAAGACAAATTCACCTTCAAAATTCAAAGAAATATTAGACACCATAAGAGTTGGTCAGAGAGATATTTTTGGCTGAGGGGGATCTATTTGTCAGTTCTCAAATTACATCATATAAGCAGATGCCTACTAGTGAGGGCAAATCCTAATAGTTATCATTAAAGCCAAAGACAGCCCTCTCACTTTTTTCTTAGAATCCTCTCATGTCTAAAAGAAATATGGCTATATTATTTAGATGAATTTCCTATGGAAAAAATAGTGAAGAGTAGAGGAGTCTAGGTTGTGAATCAGTATGTGAATGACAACATGAATTCATACAATGAAAATTGTATGAAAATTCATACAGATAAATTTGAGTATCTGAAACTGAAAGATCATGAAAATATATGAGATAGCTTAGTAGAGTGAGATAAGTGTTATGCAGTACTCATAGCTAATATTTCCAGGCCAGAAAATATTTTGGATCTCAAAAAAATTTTAAATGATTTTTCAATGTAATAACTATTGATGCAATTTTGGCTAGAGGTAGAAAAAGGAATAGGGATTCTGTGTGTGTGTGTGTGTGTGTGTGTGTGTGTGTGTGTGTGTGTGTGTGTGATAGACCTTTTGGGCAATCTAATGGATCTTATGGATATATAAAATACATGGACTTACAAAAGAAACCAAAGGTTAATGAGATTCCCTCATTGCAAAGGCAAGCAATTTGACATAGGTTATATATAGTAATATTTCCAAATTAGTGATGTTGTGAAAGAAAACAGATCCTCTCCCCAAAATAAGAAAAATAAATAAAGCCAAAAAATATATTTTGATAGGTATTTAGACTTCAACAGATCTTTCTCTGGATGTGAATAGCATTTTTCATCATGACTCTTTCAGAATTCTCTTAGATCACTGTATTGCCAAGAATAACTAAATAATTCACATTTGATCATTATATAATATTGCTGTTACTATAAACAGTTGTGCTCACTTTGCATTAGTCAATGTGTCTTTACCAGTTTTTCTGAAAGTATCCTGCTTGTTATTTCTTATAGCACAATAATATTCCATTAGAATCATAAATCACAAGTTTAATTATTCCCCAATTGATGGGCAGCATCACCAATTCTTTGCCACCACAAAAAGATTTGTTATAAATATTTTTGTACATAGAGGTCCTTTTCCTTAAAAAACAACAATGAAATTCTTTAGGATACAGACTTAGCAGTATGTTACTAGGCCAAAGGGTATGCAATTTTTATGGCCTGTTGGACATAACTCCAAATTACTATCCAGAATGATTAAATCAGTCCATAGTTCCACCAACAGTGCATAAGTATCCTAATTTTCCCATATCTTTTCCAACATTTGTTGTTTTCCTTTTTCTGTCATATTAGTCAATCTGATAAGTGTGAAGTGATACCTCAGAGTTGTCTTAATTTGCATTTCTTTAATAAATAGTGATTTAGAGCATTTTTTCATATGACTATAGATAGTTTTATTTTATCTGGAAACTTCCTGTTCATATCTTTTGATTATTTATCACTTGGGGAAAGACTTATATTCCCATAAGTTTGACCCAGTTCTTTATATGTTTGAGATGAAGACTTTGTCAGGGAAACTTAACATAAAACTTTTCCCTTTAATTTTCTACTTTCATTCTAATCTTGGTTTTATTGGCTAGAATTGACTTTATTTGTGGAAAACCTTTTTTTTATTTCATATTATCAAAATTATCAATTTTATATCCAGGAATGATCACTGTCTCTTATTTAGTCCTAAATGCTTTCCCTACCCATAGCTCTGTCAGGTAAATTATTCCATGTTCTCCCAATTTGCTTATGATATTGCCTTATATGTCTAAATCATTGACCTTATTTTGGCATATAGTACCTAGTTTCTGCCAAATTGTTTTTCAGTTTTCCTTGTAATTTTTGTCAGAATGAGTTCTTATCCTCAAAGCTTGGATCTTTGCATTTATATAGCATTAGATTATTATGATTTTTTTGCTATAGTGTATTTCATATCTAATCTATCCTACTGAACCACTACTCTAATTCTTCAGACTGTATGAACTTGTTTTGATGATTCCTGCTTTTTAATACAATTTGAAATCTGCTAAACTATTTTTTCATATTATTTTCATTGATTCCTTTGATATTCTTGATTTTTCTTATTCCAGATGAATTTTATTACCTTATTGGTTCAATTGGTTTCTTACTTTAAATTTTATCAGTCTCTTTAAGATGATAAATTTTGAGATGCCCTTTGGCATCGAATTGGGGATTTTTAATTTGTTCATTTTCTTGTTCTTTTTTAAGTTGCACACCTAATTCATTGATCTGCTTTATTTTTCTATATTATTGCTGTAAGTATATGAAGTTAAAATAATTCCCTAAGTACTGCTTTGGTCACATCTCATAAATTTCAGTATGTTGTTTCATTGTTGTCATTCTCTGTTGAAACTATTGATTTTCTCTACGACTTGTTCTTTGATGCACTTAATATTTAGTTTCCAATTAATCTGTCCTTCTGATGTAATGGGACTCAGTGACTTCCTGATCTTTGTGGAGGTGGGTCATCTGGCCTGGGGAAGTTCCTAAAAATGACTGTCACCCACTGAATCTCTCTTGGGAAAGCTACTCTCCCACTTCCCAAACAATCACCACCCTTTATTGATTTGAAAATTATACCTAATAGTTCCCTAGCCCCAAACCATAGAAGGCTAATAATAAAAGACAAGATTCTGTACTCAAACCTTTGCTAATTCCTATCAGGAACTAGTCCACTGAGTGATCTCTCAGTGAAAATAAACCCATCTTTGCCAAAAACCTATCTTTGCTAATCCCTAATCAGAAAGCAGCCCCCTGAAGGAAAGAGTTTCTCAGTGTAATAAACCCTTTTTTTTTTTTTGGCCAAAAAAAAAACCTCCCTTGGACATCAGGAATGAGAATTCTTTCACAAAAAACTGCAACACTGGCCTAGAGACTCCCATCACTATTAGGGTATCTCTTACTCCTCATTTCTTACCCCTCAATACTTCCACAACCATTTAAAGAATGTATTTTTTTGTTTTATTATGATCTGAAAAAGACATATTTAATATTTCTACTCTTCTGCATTTGGTTATGAGGATTTTATGCCCTAAAAAAATAGCCAATTTTTGTGTGGGTTCTATGTACCATGAGAAAAAAGGTATATCCTCTTCTATTCCCATTCAATTTTCTCCAGAGGTCTATCATAGCTAACTTTTCTAAAATTCTATTATTCACTTCCTTAATTTCTTTTTTTTTTTGTTTGTTTGTTTGATTTATTCAGCTCTGAGAAGGGAAAGTTAAGGTCTCCTATTAGTATAGTTTTACCGTCTATTTCCTCCTATAACTCATTTAACTTTTCCTTTAAGAATTTGGATGCTATACCATTTGGTACATATATGCTTAGTTTTGATATTTCATTGTCTATGAAATATTACCTTTAAGTAAGCTGTTGTTTACCTGCTTGCCTCTTTTAATTAGATCTGTTTTTGCTTTTGCTTTGTTTGAGACCATGATTGCTACCCCTGTTTTTTTTTTGTTTTGTTTTGTTTTGTTTAGCTGAAACACAACTGATTCTACTCCAGCCCTTTGCTTTACTCTGTGTGTGTCTCTTTGCTTCAAGTTTCTTATAAACAACATATAATAGGATTCTGGCATTCTGTTCTAGCATCTGTTTCAGTTTTATGAATGAGTCCCTCCCACAGTTATGATTTCTTTTATTTCCCTCCATCCTATTGTTTCCTGTTTATCCTTCTCTCCCCCCTTTAGGTCATCCCCATCCAGGTGCCTCTCCTGCTTTAGGTCATCCCTATCCCAGGTACCTCCCCCATTATGTCATCATTCTTGTTACCCTAGAAAAGAATTTTGAATCCAACATTTGCTGCTGAATTCTTGGAGAAGATAATCTCGTTCAGCCCTGGAACTAAACCATGTATCCATTTGGTCCCAGTAAATCTCTCCCGTTCAAATAAAATTTTATAATTTTCTAATCTCTATCTTGCCTCAGTTTCTCTGGCATTAAATTGGGAGCTCTGGAATTTGGCTATAATATTCCTGGGAATTTTCATATGGGAATCTCATGCAATAATTAGTTAATTCTTTTAATTTCTATTTTACCCTCTGGTTCTAGGATATCAGCTATCATCTAGGATATGATGCCTAGGCTCTTTTTTGATCACAGCTTTCCAGTAGTCCAATAATCTTAAATTATCTCTCCCTGATATGTTTTTTTCAGATCATTCATTTTTTCCTGTGAGATATTTAAGATTTTCTTCTATTTTTTCATTCTTTTGATATTTGTATTATTGTTTCTTGATGTCTTATAGAGTCATTGGCTTCCACTTGCTCAATTCTAATTTTTAAGGAATTATTTTTTTCAATGAGCTTTTGTACTTTCTTTTCCACTTGGCCAATTCTATTTTTCAGTAAGTTCTTCTTTTCAAATGAATTTTTGTACATCCTTTTCTATTTGTATAATTCTGGCATTCTTTCAAGGCATTTTTCAAGGCATTCTTCTCCTTATTGAGTTTTTGTATCTCCTTTTAAAAAATATTTTGTTTTTCTTTAGTATTTTTTATTCCTCCTTTACCAAGTTTGTTACCAATTTTTCCAAATGACTTTTTTTTGTGATTTTTTTTGAATAATTTTTATTTCTTTCCTCAATATTTTCATTTCCTCTTTTATTGTATTTTTAAAATCTTTTTTGACCCTTCCAGTATCCAGAACCAAATTCACATTTTAATTTAAGGCTTTGGATGGAGCTGCTTTGACTTTGTTGTTGTTGTCTTCTTCTGAGTTTGTGTTTTTATCTTCTCTGTCACAATGATAATTTTCTATAGTCAAGCTCTTTTTTGCTGTCATTTGCTCATTTATCCAGACTATTTCTTGACTTTTAACTTCATGTTAAAGTTGGATTCTGCTCCCATTCTGGATCTGTAATTTTTCAATTCTTCCAGGATGTTATGATCTGAGCATAGGTGTGTTCACTGCTTTCCTAGTCTCTGCTATGGTTTGTGAATGACCACAGCATTGTTTTCCACCTTGGAATTGTGATCATGATTCATATTTCTGCTAGTGCTCCTTCTTGCCTTGTGATTGAATCCCAGAATTGTGTATGGGCAATGCAACAGAATTTGGTGCCCATTGCCAATAATGTCAGATAACCCAAGTTCCACTGCTGGTTTGCCAGACACAGCCTATTTTGGACTGTTCTCTACTCTCACCCTAGTGGGAAAGATCTTTGGTTCTGACCTTTTAGGTTGTCTTGGGCTGGAAAAGGAAATTTGGAGAGCTGTGGTCATTCACCACCTACCCTCAGATCATAACATCTTGGAAGAACTGAAAAGTTACAGATCCCAGAACCAAACTTAACAATACCAAAAACATAAATCTTAAGACAATGTCCCCTCCTGAATGGGAGCAGAATCCAACTTTAACATGAAGTTAAAAGTTAAGAAATAGGCTGGAAAAATGAGCAAATGACAAAATTGTAATTACAAATTTACAAAATTAAATTACAATTTAAATTTAGTATGTTTCAAAAGTTTTCAACTTTCCCAAGACTTTGGGAAAGGGAGGAGAAGAATACCCATATAGCATCTACCATGTAATTTAGTGAAGGGGCTCAAATTTAGGCCCAGGAAGAGGCTGGGAGAAGCATATGCAAACTTTCCTTATCAAGGAGTTGTGAGTCCATTTTATCCCAGTCTCTTTCCTCCTGGTTGTTTTCTGGACTACCAGTTTTGGATCCTCTTCAATGTTGCATAAAGTGCTTTTACAAATATTATCTCATTTCATTAGATAGAATAAAAGGAGTATAAACAAGAGCAAAAATTAGAAACCAAAACTCTTACCCAGTTACAGCTATATAAAATCATATATACATACAGCAAGGAATTGCAGCTAAGTTAATTAGAACTGAGCAAGGTGAGTCAGAGAAGCTGGCTGCAATTATGGTCTTAATCAATGTTTTTGGAAAGAAAGGAGGGACTATTCATGGTACAGCAAAGCAAAATTGATAAGGACCTAGCCAGGTGGAAGTTTTCTGTTGTTAATGCCTCTTCTTTCTTCTCTATCAGCCCAGTGTACAACCTGCCTTGCTATTCTGTTAGAGTTTTTCCTGGGCAAATAAGTAATTTAAAATCCAAAGCTTGGCAATTAGAGCCTGTGACTCCCCTTTGTTAAATTCTATGAGTTTAAAAACAAGCAGCAGTATGTTGGCTTTGTTTATTTCTTGGTATTCTCTTCTCATTTAAGTGCATTTGGCAAAATGCAGGTTATACCTGGGATCAATTTTGTTCAGTCTCCCCTGCCTCATTTACAGAAAAATAGTCATTATATCCTTTAAAACATGTGTTCCCCTCTTCTCTTTTCGGGGATTTGCTTCTAAAAAATCACTACTTTTGGCTGCCCCAAATCTGTGGAGTCAAATAAACGTCCACAGTTCCAACCTTCCAAAGCTATTAATGGAAGTTTTATGGGTGGGGAGATTTGTAATGGGGCTGACTTTAGACCTTAAAAGAAATTCACTGGAGTAGAATTTGGGGAGTGGGGTGAGGAAGAATGAATGGAAAAAATGAAGCAAACTAGTTTGTTAGTAACACATACACTAACATGGTATAATTATACCTTGCACATTTAAGGTTTCCTTCTTGTTGAATATCCCAACTAACTTATTTGTGTACCAAGGGACCTACAGAGATATGTGATCATAAAATATGTGATCATAGATTCAAAATTGGAAGAGACTTCAGAGAATTTCTAGTTCGATGGTCTTATTTTACAAATGAAAAAATTGGGGCCCAAGGTGGCTAAGGCTCATGGGTGCATGGGATCATAGATTGGGAGTTGGAAAGGAACTCAGAAAGCCACTGAGTCCAACACTACTTATTTTTAAATGAAATTGAGGCACAGAAAGGTTATATAGTTAGTAAATATATTATCCTATATTAAATTATATATGATATGTAAATATAATTTAATATATTTAATAGAAATTCAAATAAATATATAATCTATATAAAATTATATTAAATAAGTAAATATCATGTATCATAAATATCATATACAGGATCATATTAATGAGGGTGAACCTGAAACTGTCCTTCTGACTTTTGGAGTGAGCTCTGAAACTCTCCTGATAGAGACTCACCCTTCAGGGCAGTTAAATGGTTTCATTAAGATTAGTCCAGGACCACTCCCAGTAGCTTGAATTTAAGTGGTCTCATTCAACTGGAAATCTAGGCCTAGGGGCAGTGATAACATTGAAGGAATCGCATTCAGTGGAAGCCCTACCCCAAGACTGCTGATGAAATGACCATTTTGAACTCCAAATCTTTGTAGAAGTCAAAAGTAGGAATTATGATTTGCCAATGAAGCTCTCTTCTGGGCACAGCTGCCTACCAGGACTCCTGCCCGCTGTGAAGAGACCCTCTTCTCAGTGATAACCTCTTCTTATTTCCCTGCCAGGACCTCTTGTCTCTCAGAAGTCTGTCTTCCTAGCAAAGCTGGCTTCTCAGTACCAATAAACTTCCCTTTTGCCATTTAGACTTGTCAGTTTGTGAATTCTTTCATGTTGGACCTGTATGCAGACCAGAAGGGATTCCCACAGCTCTCTGCACTGCCGCTAACTGCATCATTTTGGTTCCCTGACTGGGAATCCCTGAAAATCTGAACAAGGTAAAGCCTTTTCTTATTATTTTATTCTATAGCTGGTCACTCAAATACCTGGGGAAGATTTGAGTTGTTGGAGCCCCATGCTCGAGCAGAATTCTCTCAGGGATGCCTGTATGGGAATACCTGCATTCTCTGACAAAAGTCCCCTTATTCAGGGAGCATTTTGTCATCTTTCCATCTCTAGAGACAGCTAGAGAAAGATGAAGAGCTATAGAATCGGGGAAACTAAGGCTTTTAGCAAAATGGGAATAAACGCTTCTGTTTCTAAGAATCCTTCCTTAGGCAGAAACAAATTTGTCTTGAAAGATCTCAAAGCTAGAAAGCTTAAATTAAAACAGCAGTGTAGGATGCTGCTTCAACTTGCTGGAAGAAAAATCAAACTCCCTCCTTCCAGCCCCTCCCAGGGACAAGGCAGCCCCCCCTGCATCTCTATGCTGTCCTTATCAAGAGGCTTCTGAATGCCTTCCAGAACAGCACCTACTCTCCTTGACTCTATCTCTCTCTCACCTGTACCAAATCCTGGGACTTCCAGCTTTTTCTCTCCTCCTCAGGATACTGATTCTAACCTCTGCCCCCTGGGAAAGGCAGCAGAACCTCATCTTTTGATGACTAGGTGGGGTTGTCAGAGAAAGCCTGAAGTACTATTAAGATTATAATATGCCCTGAGGCAAGTAGGGAAGGGCACCAATGGGGATCAGCTCAGCCTTCCAGTCCTACCCCTGTGGAAGTTTTGGGAAATGCCACCTTACTATATTTAATCAGAAAGCCAAGTTATGATGTCACCCCCATCCTTATTAAATTTTCCCTATGAATCTGTCCATGACCTGTGCCATCTTTGCTGAACCTCTTTTGATGTTCTTTCTCAAGGAGTCTTTCTTCTCACCCCTCCCTCATGCTCTTTCCTTTCACCCCTTACCCTATACCTCATAGTTCTTTCTCCTTATTATAACTAACTCTTTTAGGGCATTAAACTTCTTGGATTTAATCTACCAATCAGTGGTGTCCTCCCACTTCATGGCATATTCCTTGTCTCTTGGTTAATTGTGAATTCCACTGGGGAATTTGTCTTTTCTATTGTTAATTGTTAAAACCCCTTTCCTTAAGAAGAAAATCAAATTACCTGCATCAAAAACGAAAAGGGTAAATTTACTATGAATGAAGAGGAAATTAAAGCAATAATTAGAAGCTATTTTGCCCAACTGTATGACAATAAATCTGATAATCTAAGTGAAATGGATGAAAACTTACAAAAATATAGTTTGCCCAGATTAATAGAAGAGGAAATAAATTACTTAAATAGTCCCATTTTAGAAAAAAAAGAAATTGAACAAGCTATTAATGAATTCCCTCAGAAAAAAAATCTCCATGGCTGGATAGATTTATAAGTGAATTCTACTAAACATTTAAAGAACAATTAATTCCAATACTATACAAATTATTTGGAAAAATAAGGAAGAAATCCTACCAAATTCCTTTTATGACATAGATATGGTGTTGATACCTAAACCAGAAAGGGTCAAAACAGAGAAAGAAAATTAGAGACCAATTTCTCTAATGAATATTAATGTAAAAATCTTAAATAGAATACTAGCAAAGAGATTACAGCAATTTAACACTATGAGCAAGTAGGATTTATGCAGGGCTGCTTCAATATCAGTTAAACTATTAGCACAATTGACTATATCAATAATTGAACTAACAGAAATCATATGATTATATCAATATATGCAGAAAAAGCACTTGACAGAATACAACACCCATTCCTATCAAAAACATTAGAGAGCACAGAAAGAGTTTTGCTTAAAATGATAAGTAGCATCTATCTAAAACCATCAGCAAGCATCATATATAATGGGGATAAGCTAGAAGCATTCTCAATAAAACCCCTTTCCTGGATAACTATATGCTCTCCCAAATCTGTTTCGTATTTATCCTTTCTGGTATCCATTTTACCTCTTCATTTTGTTTGTAACCTCTTCCCATAAATAAAGGTACATTGTGATAACAAGAAAGCCATTGTGAATTCTTCACATGTGCCTTGCACCCTAAGCTTATATTTTGAACTAGGAACTGCTATCATAAATTCATCATTTGGTGTCAAACCTCATCACAAGGATCAAACAAAATGATATGTGTAACATGTAAGGTAATCCTTAAAAACTGCTAGATCAGTTTTAGCTGTTATTATTTAAAATGAATAGTCACAGCAGAGTTATAGTAGGGATGCAGGAGTGGAAGTTAGCCTAATTTTTCAGTCTATACCCTTTCTTAAAAGTAGAATTTTTGGAGGAAAAATTTAGTGGGCTGAAATCTTAAGGATAAGGATTGTTTCAATTTTTTTAATATCCCCAGCACCTAACATAGAGCCTGTCACATAGTAGGTGTTTAATTAATTTTTCCTGATTGATTAGAAATGGATTTTCCTCTTCCCTTTCTCGCAGTCAGAAATTAATGATGGCAATGAAGATTTAATTATTCTGCCCTAGAAGTACAGCCAATGAAAAGGGAACCATTTGCAGATGTGCTTAAAATAGGCCACTCCCTGGGGGACAGCCTGAGGGGAGCTGGCTAACCCCTCAGAATTCCTGGGAATCGCTAGGGCTGTGGCACAGAGGAGCAGGCTTTCATTCCAGCAGAAAGCTAAGACACAAAAGCCTAGGTAGAGCTTTTGTTCTCTGATTGGGTGGAGCTAGGGGTAGCTTGGACCGCCAGGGACTGGCTCTTTCTCCCTTTCTTATTTTGGGGTCATGAACCTGCTCTATCTGTTTGTTCTTGGTGGTCCTGTTTCTCTCCTTGGACTTAACCTCGATGCTTCTTTTGTCAAGGTAGATGGGTGGACTCCCGGAGCTCAGCATAGTTGTATAGACTTTTATGTTTCTGCACTTGGGAAGGCAGAAGTAAATACATAGCCCCCTCTTTTCTTTCAAAATCCAGTGATTTCTACACTATGAGAGATAGACAGAGAGACAGACAGAGACACAGAGACAGAGACAGAGAGACAGACAGAGAGAGAGGGAGGGAGGGAGGGAAGAAGACAGACACAGAGAGACAGACAGACACGAAAAGGGACACTGAGAAATTATATATGTGTGGTAGAGACAGAAAGACAAACAGAAAGACAGTTTTGTGTGTGTATGTGTGTGTGTGTGTGTGTGTGTGAGAGAGAGAGAGAGAGAGAGAGAGAGAGAGAGAGAGAGAGAGACAGAGAGAGACAGAGAGACAGAGACAGAGAGACAGAGAGACAGAGACAAAGACAGAGAGAGACAGAGAGACAAAGAGAGAGACAGAGACAGAGAGACAAAGAGAGAGAGAGAGAAAAAAAAGAGAGAGAGAGAGAGAGAGAGAGAGAGAGAGAGAGAGAGAGAGAGAGAGAGAGAGAGAGAGAGAGAGAGAGAGAGAGAATAAGACAAAGACAGAGAGAGACAGAGATAGAGAGAGGTGAGGAAGAAGAAATAGTCAGAATGATGAGGAGTAAACTGAGGTCTAAACTGAATGGGTCAAGGCATTTCTATTTTCAGCCTGCCTTGTCTGAAATGCCTGGTGTCCAGCTAACCTCTCATAGATGAGCTAAGCTTTGCTCTGAGACAACTTCCCAAGGAGACCTAGCTGGTTGGCTTTATTTCAGCTATTTGCAGTAGATGGCACTCGATTCCTTCAGTCTTGCCTGAGTTGCTACCAGTGAACAAGCATCAATACCGCCCCCCTCCTCAAACCCCCCTCTCCTCCCCTTTCTCCCTGTTGCCTGAGCAGGCTGGCTACCTATGTTGCTGCTCTGGGAGAATGTAAATATAAAACAAAACATTTTATGCATTTTGAAAAAGCAGGGCTTTCTTACTGAGGCTCAATCTCGATACTCCAGAGACTTCTTTGGAAACTCCCTCTTCTACTGAACTTATCATTGCAATCTTTCATTCACTCAGAAAAAGCTACTACGAAAATCTCAGCTCATTTACCTTTGTCTCATCTGACTTCTAATGCCCATTGGTTGCCTGAAAAACAAAGATACAGCCGTTTCCCCCTTCCTCTTAATCTTGTTCTTTCCCCCAACCTCCCCAGTGACTTCTTTGCCCATTTATATACTGTATCAAATAGAACATTGATTTAATTGTACCTATAATATTATATATTTTTCTCTCAATATCTGCTCCTGTGGGAGAAAAGATGCTCCTCTGAGGGCAATTTTTCTCTAGTCATACACAAAGCATAAGGCTGCATTTCATTTCAGAGACCAAACATTTGAAAAACTTAGTTAATTCATATTTAGGAGAGAAATATCTATGCACATATATATATATAAATACACACATATATATGTGTGTATATATGTGTATATGTAGAATATAAATTTAATTGAATAAGACATATATGTGAATATATATGCATACACACACATAGTATTTATGGATGAATACTGACTGGAGTAATCAAACTTTATATTTTGTTACTCTGGTGGTAACTATCTATATGAGCAAGTTATTTAGCTTCCCTAGTCCTCAATGTCCTTATCTATAAAATGAGGAACTGTTGTAGATGATGATATCTGAGGATCCTTCCAACTTTTATTCTGTGATCTCATCTATCATATATATATATATATATATATATATGTATACATATAATTGACTATGCATCCATATTATCTATCTTTCTATCTAATTCTTATCTATCTTCACAAGAAATTGTGTGTAAGCAGAACCCCCATAAGGTTTTTTTAATCTTGTTACAATAGCATTATTGAAATGTTACATGCTATTATGTTATAATAATAAAAAGTATGTTATATTATAAATTTATATTAACCAATTTATATTATTAATATATAACACAATAGGGCAACTACCTATTTCTACCATTGTTCTTAGGATCTTTATTGGATTTATAGGATTACTTGGGTAGACATACAATAAACACATAGCTTTTCATGTGTTTAGGAAAATTAATATGTATTGTGTGCTTCTTTTATGCCAGTCACTTATTTTATACAATTTGACATTGGGGTCACAAGATTTTGTCACATTCTCTAAGCTTAATGGGTACTTTTGATAATAGTCTGTTTGTTCCATTAGTCCTCTTTATAGACCTTAGGTTCTCAATGAATTTTAAATAAGGCAAGTTTCTAGGCTATTGAAGCATGTTTAACTTTGTCTCTTAGATACATTTCTTAAATTTTCATGATATGTAACATGTTGGGAGAACACGTTGTTATACTCCACCTCTATTTCTTGGGAATCTCTGTAATGCTGGGATAATCTTGATTCTCAGGATATCAACATATCTATCAGATGTCATCATTGGAAGTTAAACATTTTTGCATGGTTGTTTTCTAGTTTGAAAAAGATTCAGATCTTACAGACCTACTTGGACTTTTTCTGAAGACTGTTTTGGTATAACTTTGAACTAAAAAGTGAATTTTATTAGTGAAAATTACCTCTCTTCAATTTTTAATCTTTCTATTTTTGTATTGTCTTGCCTTTAAAAATCATTTTTTTTTCTTCACAGTGCAAGAACTTTTTTAAAGAACGTGTTCACTTATTCTTTTAATTTCAAGAAGCTTATGATACACTGTAGAAGTATCAATAATAATCGTTAATTATGAGGGTCCCTCAGAGAGTCAGGTCCCTCTGAATACAATTGATTATTTTCTGAGAAAGAATTGGGCTACTTTTTAACTATAGCTTGTCAATTCTTGACATTTTTCATACTTTTCCTTTGTACTTCAGTATGGTTGATTCTATTTCATTGTTGGTTTGAATGCTCTTTAAAATGCTGACTTTTCCCACATCATCAGGTCCTGCAATATTTCTAATAGTCATTGAATTGTGCTCTTTAAGAATTATAACACTGATGTGTTTCCTTTGAGTAAAATCCACATGTGGGGATAGAGTGATCAAGGATATGTCTAATACATAGGAATGAATGGCCAGGGAAGGGAGTTTTGATGAATCACGGAGTGTGAGTGGATTATAAATGAATGAATAAATTTTTAAAAAGCATTTTGAAAGTGTTTTCAAATTGCAAAGTACTATACCAAGTGCTGGGAATAGAAATAAAAAAGCAAGATAATCCTGGCTTTCAAAGATCTGACATTCTAATAGGGGGAATCAACATATACAAGTGATTCTAGCTATCAATCAGATAGAAGGACTTCATGATTCTTAGGGTGCTTCAGTAAATAGTAGATGGTAATGTATTTTGTTTAGTGCCATTTCCATTGAAGAGATCATGACTGTTTCTAATATTAAAACCATTTGATGCCAAAGATTCCCTTTTTGGGTTTTAAGTAGCTGTTGCTGTTGAAGGAGGTAGCACATGCAGTGACAATTGCAAAGTTGTATTACCACAAAAGTTATCTCCCTAGACAATGATTGAAGGGAATAAGCAGGATGGGCTAGAATCAAGGTTGGTTGTCTGGGGGATATTTCTATGTCCAGTCTCTTTCCCATTGCAGGGAGTTGGTTGGTTGACATTTAGTGAGGGTCTTTCCATGTGGTTGTCTGAAAGGTGCTAGTTTAGTCGAAAGGTCCTGAGTTGTTTCCCCTGGCACAGGATGGATTGACCTGTCTGGCACTTAGCACCCCTGTTACCCTCAGAGTGTCTTGTTGCTTTCACTAGACCCATTTGCCTGACTCAGCAGGGTGGTTGATTGGCCATTGGTGGAGGTGATGGTGATGGCAATGGTGGAGCCCTCCTCTGCAGGAGTTATTTCTCTAAATGGTGGTTGCTAGTTTTTGAGCATGCTGTTATTCTTAGGTCACTTAGGTTTACCTGACCATTGATGGCACGTGATACAAATTTTTTTTTTCTGGAAGATTTAGATTAAAATCTATAATACCCTGTTCCTTCTGTTTGTCTGCTTTCCTGTTGTATGCTTGCTCTCATTCTAATAATGATATATATTATAATAATATTATTTATTATTATAATTATAATATATATAATAATAATATAATAATGTCTCATTATTACTCAATTTATTCCACATTTCATCTTCTTATTTTTGTTGTTGTTATTGTAGGATTTGTGGGTTTTAATTTGGAACAAAATTCTGAATAGAACAGGAAAAGACCATTGGCGGTTGTTTAGGAATGCTAGAATCTCTCACTTCCCCTACTTCTTTAGCTGGCCCATAATTTTTCTTTTTTTGTCATATTATATCTCATCCGTCTTTTCCATTTCATCAAACTTAGAATTCTCTGACCTTGCTTATTCCATGGACATTTCTTAGAAAAATTTGTAAAGTTGATAGAAACTTCAGTATTTTCTCCCTTGTGCTTTTTTCAAAGTGTATTTGTGCAAAGAAAGCATAAATAGACATTTTTGTCTCTTGTGGGTTTTTCCAAGTCACTTTTGCCATCTGAGCTTATGTTGTTCTTTATTATTATTATCCATTCAAGCAGCAGACCAACAGCTACCCTCATCCCCTAGGGCAGAGCTTCTTAGACTTTTTCTATTTGCAGCCCCTTTTCACCTGAGAAATTTTTTACGTGACCCCACATATATAGGCATATAAAATAGACATACAAATCCAACATTTACTGATAAGAAATAATCATTTCATGACCCCCACCTTCAGTTACATGATCTCATACAGTTTAAGAAACTTTGCCCTAGGGAAAAATTAGGTGAATGAAACAAAGTGAATGAAACAGCTTTTTTTTTTTTTTTTTTTTTTTTTTAAAGCATCTTCTAAGGACCAAGTCCTCTACTAGTTACTATGGATACAAATTCAAAAGTTGGACCATAGACCAATATGTTCTTTCCAGAAAAAGTAGAAGTATCACTCTGATTAATGTCCTCAAATTAGAGGTAGAGGGAGACAGGAGAATAATAGAGCTTGCATATAACAATAAGGAAGAAGGCAAATGCCTAGGACAGATGAGATTTAGAGCATAACTCGGTACTGCCTAGATATAATGGATCTAGTGATTTTGCAGCCTATTCATCTATTAGTTAGACTACATGGACCTAGAGTGGAATTTCAAAGCTGAGTGAATTAACTCCTCATCTTTGGAGGTCTTGTTGGGAGGGTGGTAGTTCATGTGGGGGGAGAAAGACAGTGGCAGAACAAGCAGTGTGATGTTAAGAGCATTAGACTAAGAAGCAGGAGAACTGGACTTTAGTTTTGTATCTACTAATTAACTTTATGGTCTTCTCCACATCACCCTGACTTTCTATGTCTTTATTCCTTATTGGAAAAATGAGGAAAAAAAAATAGAGGAGACAGACTGGATGACCTCAAAGCTCTTTCTAGCTCTAATATTCTTTTAGAATATTCTATAACTGATTTCTTTTCTGGTGGGAAAGTGGAGTTTGGAAAATCAGAAGCAGCATTAGAATTCATAATGTACTATCTTCTGTGTTATAGGGTTTGGCTAATCTATTGTCCTTCCTATTGTCTGTTGATTTTTTTCTAGAAAGTATTCACTAGATTTTGGATGAAAGGGTGAAAAATCCTCTGCTGAGAAACAACTTTTGTATCTGTGTGTGTGGCTTTGGCTATTAAATATCTTTTCAGAGGTCTTGATTTGTTGCAGCAGTTTTGCCTATCTCTCAATTACTGTTTTTCTGTCATGAGGAATTGTTGCTAGAATGCACTCACCCTTTTAGTAAGCTGTAAATGTGGTTGTAATTGCTTGTTTCTAAGAGAATTGGCTAGACTACATAGTCCTGGTAAAGTTACTCAAACAAATGGAATGCAGAAGAGATCCTGAGTTTCATTCACATTTAATCTTGGCTGTGGGGCCTTGTTGCCCACTGAGTGACAGTGTCCCAAATGAATCACAGTGTCATTATGGGAGATATGAACCCAGTAGAAAAGCTTTACAGACCAGAGTGCTTCAGATTAATTTGTTAAGTAAGGTTTGACATTTCTGTGCTCTGTACGTGTGATTTTTTTCCCAATTGCTAGTAAAATTACTATATTTCTTTTAATAGGTCCTTATACAGAGGCAAGTAACCAAACTCTTCCAATTGAGTTCATTTTATTCTTCTTCCTGTTATTATTTCTTATAGAAAGTTCTGAAGATGTATATGATATTTAATCTTTCATGATACCTTTCAAGAACATAAAATGACAAGATAGAAAGGGGGAAAGAGTGATTTGATTGGAGGCATTAGATCAATGTAGAATTCATCAAATATATATATATATATATATATGCATATATATATATATATATATATATATATATATATATATATATATATATATATATATATATATATATATATATATATATGATGCTATTGATCAAGAAATTGTTCCAGTTCAATTACAATGACTTGGAAGAGGGCTCAGGGATTAGTAAACCTTAAACCAATCAATCAATTAACAAGTATTTAGGAATCACCAGCTTTGTGCCAATAACTAGGGATACAAGGAGCAGCTAGGTAGCACAGTGGATGGAACACCAGCCCTGAAGTCAGGAGGACCTGAGTCAAATCTGTTTTCAGACACTTAATACTTCCTAGCTGTGTGACCCTGGGCAAGTCACTTAACCACAATTGTCTCAGCAAAGTATACAAGTACAAAGAATGATCTGATTCCCTCTTTTCAATTAGCTTATGGGGAAAGTGATAAGTATATAGAAAAGTAGACATAGCACAAATACACAAAAAGTAGAAGGTATTATGAGAAGGAGAACACTAACAGTTGGGATTCAGAAAAGGGTTCATGCATGTAGTGAGCTTATCTGGGATAAGTCCTGAAAAAATATACACATTCTATACTAATGCACAGATTAATGTATGCTGTGAGACCATCCCAGATAATTGTGTTACTCTCTTAATAGCCTTTAATAAAATCCTAGCCACAAGCACTGGGTAAGGTGTAAGGCTTTGTTCTGGTTGTGCTGGGAGGTTCACCCACTCAATCACTCTGTCTCCTTGGTGAAGGACTGCTGTGGGTGCCTCTTTTGTAGCAAAAACTGATATTTCCAAGGGTTTTTGAGTGACTCTTTCAACCACATTGGATAAAGCCAGTTCAACTTCTCTCAAAGCCTCTTGTGCTTCTTTTGTAAGCTGGCGTGGTGAATTTAAAGCACTGTCTCCCCTTAAAATGTCATAGAGTGGTTGTAGTTGATTGGTAGTTAAGCCTAACACTGGACGCATCCATTGGATATCTC
Source organism: Sminthopsis crassicaudata (assembly GCF_048593235.1). Classification (NCBI taxonomy): domain Eukaryota; kingdom Metazoa; phylum Chordata; class Mammalia; order Dasyuromorphia; family Dasyuridae; genus Sminthopsis; species Sminthopsis crassicaudata. The sequence continues at coordinate 118,927,815 of NC_133619.1, read as the reverse complement.
CTATTAATTTTTGAAAGTCATTTAAGGTGTTCAACTTCTCTGTTCTTAAAGAAAGCTTTTGTACTGTGAGTGTCTTAGGATATACTTCATATCCTAAATATTGAAAAGGAGCATGTCTTTGAATTTTTTCTGTAGCTATATGCAGTTTGTAGTACTTTAATGTTTCCATGGTCCTTTGTAGACATGCCTCTAACATTTGTTCCTCAGGTGCACATCCCAAAATATCATCCATATAATGTAACAATATTACTTTTGGAAAGGCTTTTCTTACTGGAGCAAGAGCAGCTGCAACATACATTTGGCACATAGTAGGGCTGTTTTTCATTCCCTGTGGCAAAACTGTCCATTCATATCTTTTATAAGGCTCAGCCAAATTAACACTAGGCACTGAAAAAGCAAATCTTTTCATATCCTCCTTATCTAGAGGAATAGAATAGAAACAATCCTTAATGTCTATAACCCATAGAGGCCATTCTCTTGGCAACTGAGTAGGAGATGGAAGTCCAGGCTGAAGAGTTCCCATAGTTTCCATCTGTTCATTTACTCTTCTTAGATCAGTTATCATCCTCCATTTTCCAGATTTCTTTTTCACCACAAATACTGGGGAATTCCAAGGACTTAGAGAAGGCCGCAAGTGTCCTTGGTCAAGTTGTTCTTGCACTATGTCTAATAAGGCCTGAATGTTATCACTTCTTAAGGGCCACTGTTCTACCCACACTGGTGAATCAGTCTTCCACTGAATAGGAACTGGTGAAAGTGCAGGTAGGCCTTCAACAGCAGCCCTGCCTAAAAAGCCGAAGTGCTTATTTGTAATCCTATCTGCTGTAAAATGTCTCTTCCCCACAGATTGATGGGGATTTTTTCAACCACAAAAGGAGTAAAAGCTCCTGTTTCTCCTTCAAATACCCATCTCAAAGGTCTAGCACTAACTTCTGCTGCTATTGATCCTCCCACCCCAGACATATAGGTGTCTGCTTTAATCTTTGGCCAGTGACCGGGCCAATTGGCACCTCTAATAACTGTACGATCTGCACCCGTGTCTACCAATCCTTCAAATGGTATTCCGTTTATATAAATAGTAAGCATAGGTCGGTCAGCTGTCACAGCTGCTGTCCAATATATTCCTGGATTTTGTTCATTGGAGTCAAAATCTAGGCGACTATCACTAGGTTGCTTATTAGGGGTCCGTAACAATAAGCCTGATGCTACTACTTCTCCTGGTTGATAAATCACACGTTGTCTGCCTGTGTTAGTGACTGGGATATTAGATACACGTTCTCCAGTCTCCCACATCAGTGTATGGATGGACACTGTTTTGTAGGCACTCTCAGAAGGTGAAATGGTCAAGCCTACTGTGCCTGGAGGCAAAGGATACATAGGCTCAACAGGAACAGATTTCACTTCTCCAGGGAGTATCTCAGTAGTCTCTACTGCACACAACTCTATTTTTCCTAATTTCAATCCCTTTCTTCCATCTGATTGCCTTTTGGCTGATTGATCGTGTCTTAAAATTCTCTGGATGTAACCTCGGCTGCCATCATTTCCCACCTGGGGGGCTGAAGCTGGGCCCCACCTGTCATTTCCCTGTGTCAATCTACATTCGGAGGCCCAGTGGAGGCCCTTGTGACATTTTGGACATGGAGTTTTAGGTCTTCTCTCACCCTGTCTTCTCACTGTATCTCCATATCTACACTGAGCTCTTAGATGCCCAATTTTTCCACATTGAAAACATCGCCGAGTTTCTCTAGAAGGCCCTTGCCATGAGGGACCCTGTCTTTCCACATTCATCATTGTCCGGGTGTAAAAAGCATTTGTTCCCACTGTAGCACAGCGTCTTATGATCTCCTCTAAAGGAGCATCTTTGTCTAATCCCCATATAATTCTTTTGCAAATCTCATTGGCATTTTCCTTAGCCAGATGTCTGGTCATTATTTCTGTAGCTGAATTTTCTCCAATAGTTCTTTTAACAGCAGTTTGCAAACGTCCCACAAAATCTGCAAAAGGTTCATTGGGACCTTGCTGTATTTTAGTGAAAGCCTCTCCACGATCTTTCTGTCCAGGAAGGACACCCCAAGCTTTTATTGCAGCCTTAGCAATTTGTTCATATATTGTCATGGTATAATTAATCTGTTCCGAATTCTCTCCATATTGACCTTCACCAGCTAAGTGCTCAAAAGTGAATTGTGTGTTAACTCCTATTTCCAAATTGCATCTGACTTGAATTTTACATAATTCATGAAATTCCGCAAGCCATAATAAATTTTCTCCAGGTTCCAGGCATATCCTTGCTATGGATTTCCAATCATTCGGGGTTAGGACTTCATAAGACAAACCATCTAGTAACATTTTGACATAAGCTGATGTAGCCCCATAAAGGGTACAACCTTTTTTCAAATCCTTAATTTTATTCAAATCTAAAGGTGCATATCTTCTCCTTTTTTTACCTACAGAGTCAGTATTTTCAATCACAGGATATGCATGTATAAAATCACTTATATCCTGTCCTTCTTTCTTAGCTTTAACCAATGCTTTTTCTAATCTTGTCATAGGCTTAGGCTTCTTCACAGGCAATTCTGTTTGTGTTTCTGCCTCTTCCTCTCCTCCTTCTTGCTCCACCCCTGAAGGGTTAATTGAGGGAGGAGATGGGAGGTGCTCCTGTTGCTGTTGCTCAGAATTGTACTTAACTTCATTGTTATCTGATTCATCCTTTTCACCTAGTTTAGTTGACACCTCCCCATTTTGCTCCTTCATCTCTTCCTTTAGAATAACATTTTTTAAAGCCATTTGGATTAAATTGTAGGTATGAATTGTATCTTTGGAAACTGAGTTTGGTCTGGAACCAAAGGGTAAAATGTCACAAAGGTAATTGTACTGTTCACCTAATTGCTCTCCTACTAATTTCCACTCATCTGGATCCAATTCTTCTTCCAGAGAAAAAGAAGGACATATAACCTTCACAGTTCTTAAAAGTTCAGTAATCTCCTCTAAAATTATAATCAATCCTTGGCTTTTCATAACCTTGATGATGCTCTCTAAACATTTTCCTTGAACAGAAGGTGATTGCCCCATTTCACTATAAGAGATTCCTGGTTTAGTCCTTAACAAGTTCCTTATTTATCTATTAGCACGCTCACTTAATCTTTAACAAAGTTTCCTCGTTACTCACGGTTCTGGGTCAGAGAGACTGAGATCTAGATCGGAAGCTTTTCCACTGGAATCAGGACTGTGTCTGTCCCTGTTCGGGCGCCAAATTGCGAAGGTCTGGTCTAGCTCCTCTTGTCAGGATAAGCAAAAGTCCTTGCCCCACGTTGGGCGCCAAATGTAGTGAGCTGTCGTCTCTAGAAGCTGCCGGATCGCTCTCTGGGAAGAGATCTGCTGTGTCTACTCAAATCTTTCAGACAGATTCTTCTTCCTGTAGTGAACCGTTGTCTCCAGGCAGTTGCTGTTAACTCTTGTCCTTAGAAGTGACTTCCCTTCCTGCAGAGAGCCCCGTCAGGCCTGATGTAATGCAGAGAGTCTTCTCCTCTTCCTGGATTGCTGTCCTCTTTATCCTCCCAGAGAATGGGCGTGGGATAATGCAAGGGCTTCTGGGAAGAACCACTTCAGCCAATGGGCTTGCTCCTTCTACCAAGTCAACCTGAGTTCTCACCTTGTAACTATCCAGACAACCTCAGTTCTCACTTAGTAATCCTAACACATGCAGAAAAAGTATCTAAGTTGCATCTTAAAGGAAGAAAGGGACTCTGTATGAAAATAGGGAATGCATTCTAGGCATGGGGACAACCAAAGACTCCATAAGATAGAGCATCATAAATGAGGAACAGAAAAGGTCAGTTTGGCTAGATTGCAGTGTGAAAGGGGAAGTCATATGTGATGAGGCTGACGAAGTCAAAGAATTGAGTTACCCAAAATCTCATAGTAAAAAGCAAGTCTAGAATTTGAGCTCAGCTTCTCTGACTCTAAATCCAGTGCACTTATCACTAGGGAACAAACTGATGTGAAATGTCTAGGTTTTTAACTCTTGAACCCACTAGGAATTAGCTCCATGGGGAAGCTTTTACACCTCCTGATTCCATAAACCTCACCTGCCATTGAAGCCTAAAGATCCCAGGGCCTTGCCATGTACCTTACTGGGGACCTAAGAACCTCTGGACCTTTCCATCTGCCTACATATGTTGCCTTTCCCAATTAAACTATGAGAACTTGGAGAGTTGGAATTAGCTCACTTTGATGATACCTGGCATTGCCCATGCTTAATGGATTTGTTTATTCATTTGTTAAGAAGAATCCACATTCAGTTATGATTCAGGCAATTAAGGTTAAAGGCATTGTTAGAACTTTTCTAAATTTTATGTTTTTAAAGAGGAGAGGGAGGAAGAGAGGAGGAAGGGGAGGGAAAGGACAGAGAGAATATATCACATAATTTTCTGCTATAACAAGATTGTTTTAGTGGGGATTAGCTGCTATAGCAATATGTCCTTTTCAAAGGTATTAACTTACTATTAGGAAGTTACTTAGGCATGCAAGAAGAATGGAGCTCAATATTATAACCTGGAAGAAACCAGTCTTATCCATTTTTTAAAAGAAGTTTGACTAGTCTAATAAATAATATCTGGTAAGGAACAATCATGTATTGTCAAGAGTAGCAATTTAACCAATCAAAAAAAAATCCTTTTATTTTTCAGGATCATTTTTGTCACTTGATAAATAAATCTTGCATATAATTCTTCTTCTCTTTATCACTGAAACCACTTATTCATACTCTCATCATTTCTTCTCTTGACTATTATATTAGTTTCCTATTACATAAGGGTATGAAGGACATTTTTAAAAGGATATGTCCCTAGAAAATTTTGTTTTTAAAAAGTAAGTAGTAATGAAATGCTTACTTTTAAAGGAAACTATTTTAGTCATAAATAAAATGAAAAAAAAGCCTAAAACTCAAATAAATTTGATTTAAAATAATTAATAGCTAAGTTTTACTTATATTTTTAAGGCAAACTTTCCCAAGTTTTTCTTTTAATCAAACTTGCCTTCCCCTTATCCTAAAATACAAAATAATTTTCTATTGTGATAAGGGGCTCTTGCACATATGCAGATTCATCATGAGAAGTAGCTGCTTCTGGAAAAAAGGGGCAGATTTGAACAGAAATGTGGAACTTTTATAACTGGTTCAGATCAACCAACTACATATTGAAGTAGATGCATTCTGATTGGCTGCAGAGGCATTCAGAAAAAACTTGTCAACTTGAACTATAGTCTCTTTGCCTCATTTATTTCTGTGGGATCTTGGTGATTCTTTTGCTTATGTTGTGCTTAGAAGGAATTAGTTTTGAAAGATGGGGAGAATAAGCCACAGGAATCAATGAACTGGAGCCCAAGTCAGGTTTTTAATCCAGCCCAGCATTATTTCTTGCATGAAAAAGGAGAGATCTTTAGGAACAACCTTTGAAACACCAGTGCAACTAGCTTATGCCAAAAGTCATGCTACATTTGAATATGAGCATAGAGACCAAAGCCATGAAGGAACTTCTATTGCATTTGTCTTGGAGTAGGTGGGTGGGACTTATGTCCCCAACGCATGGAGAAAAATGTTTTTCTTTTTCTTTTTGCTATATCTTTGAAGTACATATTCCTTTGTAAAACAAAACAAAACAAAACAAAAAAACAAACTCTCTCATGTCAAATGGAATAGTTTCTGACCCCTCCCTGACAAATGGGGAAAAGGTAGCCAGTGGGTATTTGAATCAGTAGAAATAAAGCGACTCCCTGCTTAGAACCCTGAGGACAAAGATGTAATGGACTCGACTCTGAGAAAGTGAGGCTAGAATTAATGACCTTACAATTGCTTTATCTTCTTAACCTAAACAATAACAACCCCCAAACATCTTTTTGATTGACCCTTTTCTCCTAGTTATGAATATTATCACAAAAAGTCTATGATGTAGGGGCATCTTTTAAAATTTAGTTTTTTTATTCTTTGTTAATTTAATTAACTATTTTATTCTTTTATTTTTTATTTCATTCTATTTATTTGTCATTATTATTTTTAATTTCCTTGCCCATATAAAGCAGAGTAAAAGGAAGCTTAACTGTGGAAAACAAAATGACCAGAGGAGTTAAAGGGGAAAAATACCTAGTTGATTTTTCCTTGACTTTTCTACTGTCCCTGCTAGAATTAGAGTTATTAGTTGGGATCTTTCTGGCAGCAGGGAGGAAGAGGGCAGACAGCCTATCTAACTCTGTTTGACTCTAAAAGGAACTGGACTACAAAATGCAGAAGTGTTATCAGAACATGTGATGCATCAATGAGGAAAGAGTGTGAATGAAATTTATACAAGGGTCCTGGATTATGGGTGACTGGGAGAATGACTACCAAGTTGTTATACATTCTTTCATTTGTCTTATTTCTCCTCTGCTTAGAAATATACTGTGACCTGAATATTAAACAAAATGTTTGTTAAATAGTGTTAGGTTCTTACTAGGTGCTAAATCAGTATTTAACAGTTCTCTAGCTCAGGGTTCACACCTTTAGTTCACACCTTTAAAAGGAGTTTACACCTTTAAAAGGAGCAAGTTCATTGGTTGTAAGTAGTTCCCACAAGCCTAATGGCAATGAAAACAGCTGAAGTGGATACTGTTTTGTGCTCAGAGTTTGGTTCCGTATCAAAAATGCTAAGGTCATCTACTGTATATTGAACCATCACCAATTGTCTTGATTCTGTCCTATCACTGGATAGTGATGACTCTAGAGATAAGTGAGGCTGATGATTTCATACAACTCTGTCTCGCTTAAACCCAATTTATGCACAAATCAAAAGAACATTGCCAATATTACTTTAGCATTTTTATCTATCTCAAAGTACTGAGGAAACAGACACATGTTGAAGCAGCAGATGTGGATACACTGGGAGCTGTAGTCACAATCCTGCACAGAAGTGGGCTGAACCTGTACCCAACCCCAGCCTTTTTACTGCAGCAGATGGGGGATCACACCTTCAGTCAAAATTTTTAAAAAATGCACAAAACCTTTTTCTAAGATGATTCTACTCATAATCAGTACATGGAATATGTGCTACTTATAGACACCACAAAATCCACTAGATCTAAAAGACAAACAGTTCTTGTGGCAAGAGAACTCAGTAGATATTGCATCTAAATAGCAGCCATAAGTGAAACAAAGCTGGCTAATGAAGGCCAGCTTACTGAAGTCAGAACAAGATATATGTTTTTCTGGATTGGTCACAATGAAGTGGAGCATGAAGTTGGTATAGGTTTTGCAATCAGAACTAATCTAGTTATCAAGTTTGTGTGCCTACCAAATGAAGTGAATAACAGGATCATAATAATGTGATTGCCACTTACAAGAAAACGCCATACTGTCATTATCATCACATGAAAAAACCTGATGAGGTCAAACACAAGTTTTAGGAAGATGTCAAGACCCTCATGATCAGTATGCCAAAAGAGGACAAGCTTATAATTCTGGGTGACGTAAATGCTAGAGTATATACAGATGACCAGAAATGTCAGGGAGTCCTTGGGAGGAATGGAGTTGGAAACAACAACAGTGGTTACTTACTAATGAAGACTTGGCATCTCATAACATTCTATCATCACCAATATATTCCATTTATCTAAACACAATAAAACTTCATCTATGGACTCTCATAGCAAACATTGCATTTAATAGATTATATTATTGTAAGGAGAAGAGACAGGCAGAATGTGAAAGTGACAAAAGCAATGTGTGGAGCAGAATGCTGGACTGTCCATAGACTTATCCTTTCCAAACTAAATATTCACATTCAACAAAAGTGGCAGCTCCAAAGCAAAAACAACTACCAGAAGAATTAATGTCAACAGATTAGAATGCTTCCTTGAGAGGAATGTTTGTTACTAACTTGGATATAAGTTGAACCAATACACAGTTGGCAACAGTGTAGTAAAAAGAGAGTGAGACACTTTAAGAGATTTAGTATATACAACACTGTATTTACTTATTTGGGTCAGAAAACTCAGAAAAATCAAGATTGGTTTAATGGAAGTAATGGGAAAGTTTAAAATCTGCTAAATGAAAAATGGGAACTCCATAGGGTATACCAGTAGAATGGTTAAAGGTAAAAGAAATAGATTGTTCTTTGACAGTCTTGGGGAGGGGGGTGTCTCTATTAGTTATTGTTGGTAAAATTCTTGCAAATATCCTCCTTACTAGAAGATGTTTATCTACCACACAGTCAGAGTGACTTCAAAAAGGGCCAACAGACAACTCCAGAAGAAATACCAGGAGTAGAATAGAGGTTTGTATACAACATTCATTGATTTAACCAAGGCCTTTGATGCTGTCAATCCTGAAAAAGATAATGGAAAGTTATATCAAAATGTGGTTGCCCAGGCAACTTCATCAGTATTGCTTGTCAATTTCATAATGGCATACTTGCCTGGGTTCTGGATAATGGAAGATGCTCTTGCACTTCCCAGTCACCAGTGGAATGCAGCCAGGCTCTGGATATTTGCTGGCATGTTTTTTTTTTTTAATTAAAGCTTTTTTATTTTTCAAAATATATGCATGATAATTCTTTGATATTAATCCTTGTAAAACTTTGTGTTTCAATTTTTCCCCCTTCTCCCACCCCCTTCCCTGGATGCAAGTAGTCCAATATTTGTTAATCATGGTAGAAATATATATATTAAATGTAATATATGCATAAAAATTTCTACAATTATCTTGCTGCACAAGAAAAATCAAATTAAACCAGAAAAAATGAGAAAGAAAATAAGATACAAGTAAACAACAAAAAGAATGAGAATGCTATGTTGTGGTCCACACGCTGTTCCCACAGTTCTCCCTCTGTATGCAGATGGCTCTCTTCATCACTGAACAAGTGGAACTGGTCTGAATCATCTCATTGATGAAGAGAGCTATGTTCATCAGAAATGATCATCATATAATCTTGTTGCCATGTTTGTTCTCCTAGTTCTGTTCATTTCACTTAGCATCAGTTCATGTAAGTCTCTCTAGGCCTCTCTGAAATCATCCTGCTGGTCATTTCTTACAGAACAATATTATTCCATAACATTCATATACCAAAACTTATTCAGCCACTCTCCAATTGATGGGCATCCATTCAGTTTCCTGTTTCTAGCCATTACAAAAAGGGGCTGCCACAAACATTTTTGCACATGTGTGTCCCTTTTCCTCCTTTAAGATCTCTTTGGGATACTGACCCAATAGAAATACTGCTAGATCAAAGGGTCTGCACAATTTGATAACTCTTTGGGCATAGTTCCAAATTGCTCTGCAAAATGGCTGGATCCGTTCACAATTCCACCAGTAATATATTAATGTCCCAGTTTTTCCACATCTTCTCCAATATTTGTCATTATCTTTTCTTGTCATCTTAGTCAATCTGATAGGTGTATAGTGGTATCTCAGAGTTATCTTAATTTGCATTTTTCTGGTCAATAATGTTGTAGAGCATTTTTTCATATGACTGAACGGTTTCAATTTCTTCATCTGAAAATTGTTTGTTCATATCCTTTGATCATTTGTCATTAGGAAATGGCTTGAATTCTTAGAAATTTGAGTCAATTCTCTACATATTATAGAAATGAGACCTTTATCAGATCTCCTAAATGTAAAAGTTTTTTTTTCCAAGCTTATTGCTTCCCTTCTAATATTGTCTGCATTAGTTTTGTTTCTGCAAAAACTTTAATATACTATAATCAAAATTATTTATTTTGTGATCAATAATGATCTCTAGTTCTTCTTTGGTCACAAATTCCTTCCTTCTTCACAGATCCGAGAAGTAAACTGTCCTATATTCTTCTAATTTGTTTATAATGTCATTCTTTATGAATGACATCATGAACCTGTTTCAACCTTATCTTGGTATATGATGTTGTGTGTAGGTCAATGCCTTGCTTCTACCATACTAGTTTCTAATTTTCCCGGCAGTTTTTGTCAAATAGTGAGCTCTTATCCCAAAAGCTGGGGTCTTTGAGTTTGTCAGATACTTTGTTGTAAACTATTTTGTCCTGTGAATCTAATCTATTCCATTGATTGACTATTATATTTCTTAGCCAGTACCAAATTGTTTTGATGACCACTGTTGCCATTTTTTTTTTTGCATGATATTTTTAGTCCTGTTGTCAGATGCTTTCAGCATGAACATGGCATCAAGGTCAATTACTTTAGTAAACATAAATTATCAACTTTAAAAGAATAAAGTAGATAGTAGACTTCCAGCCAAGATGGCAGAGAGGAGGCAGACAGCTGCTAGAGCTCCGTGTTTTCCCTCAGAATTTACTTTGTGACAAGCCTCAGAATTAATGCTTGACCAGAAAAGAAATCCACAAATAATCACTAAGAGAAGACATCCTTGAAATTCGCCAGAGAAGGTCTGTATTTGCTCAGGGGAGGGGACGAACAGACTGGGTACAGGCTAAGGGCAAGCAGCCAGAGTGAGGCAGGCAGCTCACACTGCTCAGACCGAAGAGGGGAGGGGGGAGATCTCTTCTGTTTCTGTGGAACAACCTTTATCCCAGTGTGGATATTCCCTCTTGGCAGCAAGCCAGGATCTGCAGCAGAGAAGGTGTAAACACCTGAGGTAAAGAATAAAACCTAGGAAAGCTAGTGTCTCTCAGACCTGGCTACCCCCACTCCCACCCAGAGTGACTCAGCACATTCTTAGAGCCTCAGAGCACAGATGCAGCCTGCCATCTCTGTCCTGTTAGTGCCTCGCTGCTGTCTCCCGCAGTCTGTAGAGAAAGCTCGGTACAGCCAGCCCCATTCCCCCCCCCAAAAAAAAAGACCAATTGTTTCTCTTGTCAATTTGTTTTCTTCGATTCTGCTCTGACAAAATGAACAAAAAATTTAAAAGGGCTCTAACCATTGACAGCTTCTGTATGGAGAGAGAGCAGACTTCAAACCCCGAGGAGACTAAAAGCAGACTGTCTCCAGAGGAATCCCCTAAGCAGGATATGAGCTGCTCTTCAACACACAAAACTCTCATAGAGGAAATCAAAAAGGCTCACACAAGAGAGCTAGAAGAGAAATGGGAGAAGGAATGGGAAGCTTGGCAAGAGAGTCTGGAGAAGTCATCCCATGTATTTAAAAACAGAGTGGATAAAGAAATCAAATCATTGAGAAATAAAATTAGTGAGCTGGAAAAAGAGAACAGCTCTCTAAAAAATAAAATTGGTGAAATGGAAAAAAATTCCATAGAAGAAAAAAAAACACACTTAAAAACTCAATTGGACAATTACCAAAAGATATAAAAAAAGTGAGTGAAGAAAATACATCATTGAAAATCAGAATCTAACAAGTAGAATCGAATGACTCAAGAAGAAACCAAGAAGTAGCCAAGCAAAACCAGAAAAAACAAAACAATGGAAAAGAATGTCAAGTATCTTATTGAGAAGATAACAGATCTGGAAAACAGATCCAGGAGAGACAATTTGAGAATAATTGGACTCCCTGAAAAATGTGAGGGGAAAAAAAAGAGCCTGGACACTATTTTCCAGGTAATTATCAAAGAGAACTGCCCAGACGTTTTAGATACAGGGTAAAATAGACATTGAAAAAATTCATCGATCATCTACTGAAAGGGACCCTAAAATCAAAATGCCAAGAAATATAGTGGCCAAGTTTAAGAACCATCAGACAAAGGAAAAAATATGGGAAGCTGCTGGAAAAAATCAATTCAGATATGGAGGAGCCACAATAAGGATAACCCAGGATCTAGCAGCATCCACATTAAAGGAATGAAGAGCCTGGAATATGATATTCTGAAAGGCTAAGGAACTTGGTATGCAGCCAAGAATAACTTACCCAGCAAAAATGAGCATCTTTTTCCAGGGAAGAAGATGGACATTTAACGAAATAAATCAGTTCCATCTATTCTTGATGAAAAAACCATATCTACACAAAAAGTTTGATCTTCAAATACAGAACTCAAGAGATTTCTAAAATGGTAAAAAAGAAATCTTGAGAACTATATTTCTGCCATAAAGATATGTAAAGAACACATGTATAATTTGTCCTAGAAACTAGAGGTGGAAAGGAAATTATATCATTAAAAAAGGGTAAAGTGGTGGTACTACATCTCATGAAGAGGCAAAGGTAACCTATTATATCTGAGAGAAAGAAAGGAGGGGGATGAACATAGTGTATATCAATAGATATATTCTATTTATGGTGAAATTTCTTCCACTTCATTGAAAAGTGGGAGGGAAGGAGTAAGCTAAGAGGAAGGGAATACAGAAATTATGAGGAAAGGGGGTAAAATAGGGGGAGGAACTTTAAGGTGGGGGAGGGATACTTAAAAGGGAGGGCTGTGAAAAGCAAGTGGTGCTCACAAGTGGAATACTGGAGAGGGGGGTAAGAGGGAAGGAAAGGAGAAAAGCATAAGCAGGGGTTAACAGGATGGCAAGCAATATAGAATTAGTCATTCTAACCATAAATGTGAATGGGGTAAACTCCATAAAACTCCCCCATAAAGAAGAAGCAGTTAGCAGACTGGATTAAAAGCCAGAATCCTACAATATGTTGTTTACAGGAAACACACCTGAAACAGGGTGATACATTCATAATAAAGGTAAAAGGGTGGAGCAGAATCTACTATGCTTCAGGTGAAGCCAAAAAGGCTGGGGTAGTCATCCTCATCTCAGATCAAGCTAAAACAAAAATTGATCTAATTAAAAGAGATAAGGAAGGGCATTATATCTTGCTAAAGGGTAGCATAGATAATGAAGCAGTATCAATATAAAACATATACACACCAAGTGGTGCAGCATCTAAATTCTTAAAAGAGAAATTAAGAGAGCTGCAAGAAGAAATAGACAGCAAAACTATAATAGTGGAAGATCTCAACCTTGCACTCTCAGAATTAGATAAATCAAACCACAAAATAAATATGAAAGAAGTCAAAGAGGTAAGTAGAATACTAGAAAAGTTAGATATGATAGATCTTTGGAGAAAGCTAAATGGAGACAGAAAGGAATACACTTTCTTCTCAGCAGTTCATGGAGCCTATACAAAAATTGTTCATATATTAGGTCATAAAACCTCAAAATCAAATGCAGTAAGGCAAAAATAGTAAATCCATCCTTTTCAGACCACAATGCAATGAAAATTACATTCAATAAAAAGCCAGGGGAAAATAGACCAAAAAATAATTGGAAACTAAATATCTCATACTAAAGAATGATTGGGTGAAATAGCAAATAATAGACATAATTAATAACTTCACCCAAGAAAATGATAATAATGAGATATCATATCAAAATGTGTGGGATACAGCCAAAGCAGTAATAAGGGGAAATTTTATATCTCTAGAGGCCTACTTGCATAAAAGAGAGAAAGAGAAGGTCAATGAATAGGGTTTGCAACTAAAAATGCTAGAAAAGGGACAAATTAAAACCCCCCCAGACAAACACAAAACTTGAAATTCTAAAAATAAAAGGAGAGATTAATAAAATTGAAAGTAAAAAAAAAAAAAAAACTATTAAATTAATCAATAAAACAAAGAGTTGGTTCTATGAAAAAACCTACAAAATAGACAAACCCTTAGTAAATCTGATTAAAGAGGAAAGAGGAAAATTAAATTGTTAGTCTTAAAAATGAAAAGGGAGAATTCACCACTAATGAAGAGGAAATTAGAGCAATAATTAGGAGTTACTTTGCCCAACTTTATGCCAATAAATTTGATAACTTAAAGGAAATGGAAGAATACCTTCAAAAATATAGCTTTCCCAGATTAACAGAGGAAGAAGTAAATAGTCTAAAGTCCTATTTCAGATAAAGAAATAGAACAAGCTATCAACTCCCTAAGAAAAAATCCCCAGGACCAGATGGATTTACATGTGAATTCTACCAAACATTTAAAAAACAACTAACTCCAATGCTATATAAACTATTTGAAAAAATAGGGATTGAAGGAATCCTACCAAATTCCTTTTATGACACAGACATGGTACTGATACCTGTAACGAGCTGTCGTCTCCAGAAGCTGCCGGATCACTCTCTGGGAAGAGATCTGCTGTGTCTTCTACTCAAATCTCTCAGACAGATTCTTCTTCCTGTAGTGAACCGTTGTCTCCAGGCAGTTGCTGTTAACTCTTGTCCAAAGAAGTGACTTCCCTTCCTGCAGAGAGCCCCGTCAAGCCTGATGCAATTCAGAGTCTTTCTTCTTGAATCCTGGCTCTGAATCTCCTCCAGCTCTTATCCTTCTCCAGGCCGATCTGCTCTCTGCGCCCAGTGCTGTCTCTTTTTATCCTCCCAGAGAATGGGCGTGGGATAATGCAAGGGCTTCTGGGAAGAACCACCCCAGCCAATGAGCTTGCCCCCTCTATCAAGTCAACCTGAGTTCTCACCTTGTAATTGTCCAGAAAACCTCAGTTCTCACTTAGTAATCATAACATCTCCCCCTTTCTTTTGATTTAGAACATAGGACAGTCATGACCTTGAAACATAAATCCATCAATATGGGAAGTATTACAGATAATTATATAAATGACCTTGAAACATAAATCCATCAATATGGGAAGTATTACAGATAATTACATAAATTACATAAGCATATAGTAACATAGTAACATAACACATGCTAGAAGTATATAACATAATCAAATAATCATAAATTGAAAATTTATAAATGTCCATAAGTCCATTGTCCATTATTCTCATCTTGTGTGAGGAAGTCCAATGATTCCTGCTGGTTTTTAAAGTTCTTTAACAGTCTTCTTATTATCCATGCTCTTTCAGTGTCAGATGTTTCTTAGATCTTCTCCTTTATTTTGAGGTCTTTCTCTTTTTCTGTCTCTCTCTGGTGGACAAGGCGAATATGACTTGTTGGCACCCATCTGATTCCTTCTCCTGCTGAAGAAATACAAGCAAACCCTCTCTCCCAGGCAGTTAACCTATCTAATTTCCTTCTATTTACCACTTTCTAAATCTCTTCTCATCATCTGGCAATTACATTGGAATTGTTTGCACTGGACACAGCCCTGTTGGTTTAAAAGGCCTGTATTCTCCCCAAGTGTAATCCATTTTTGCAATCTGATTGCCTTTTGGCTGACTGATTGGGTAATCCCTTTCTTCCATGTGATTGTTTTTCAGCTGATTGATTAAATCAGAGTCCTGGCCTTCTAAAGGCTCTTTGGGTGTAACATCAGCTGCCATCATGCCCCAAGTCTTTTTTGCCTGGGGCCCTGGACCTGGGCCCCTCATCCCATTTTCCTGAATTATTCTACACTCTGATGCCCAATGGAGTCCTCTGTTGCATTTTGGACATGGGGTTTTAGGTCTTCTCTCACCCTGTCTTCTCACTGTATCTCCATACCTACACTGAGCTCTTAGATGTCCAATTTTTCCACATTGAAAACATCGCCGAGTTTCTCTAGAAGTCCCTTGCCAGAAGGGACCCTGTCTTTCCATGTTCATCATTGTCCGGGTGTAAAAAGCATTTGTTCCCACTGTAGCACAACGTCTTATGATCTCCTCTAAAGGAGCATCTTTGTCTAATCCCCATATAATTCTTTTGCAAATCTCATTGGCATTTTCCTTAGCCAGATGTCTGGTCATTATTTCTGTAGCTGAATTTTCTCCAATAGTTCTTTTGACAGCAGTTTGCAAACGTCCCACAAAATCTGCAAAAGGTTCATTGGGACCTTGCTGTATTTTAGTGAAAGCCTCTCCACGATCTTTCTGTCCAGGAAGGACACCCCAAGCTTTTATTGCAGCCTTAGCAATTTGTTCATATATTGTCATGGTATAATTAATCTGTTCCGAATTCTCTCCATACTGACCTTCACCAGCTAAGTGCTCAAAAGTGAATTGTGTGTTAACTCCTATTTCCAAATTGCATCTGACTTGAATTTTACATAATTCATGAAATTCCGCAAGCCATAATAAATTTTCTCCAGGTTCCAGACATGTCCTTGCTATGGATTTCCAATCATTCGGGGTTAGGACTTCATAAGACAAACCATCTAGTAACATTTTGACATAAGCTGATGTAGCCCCATAAAGGGTACAACCTTTTTTCAAATCCTTAATTTTATTCAAATCTAAAGGTGCATATCTTCTCCTTTTTTTACCTACAGAGTCAGTATTTTCAATCACAGGATATGCATGTATAAAATCACTTATATCCTGTCCTTCTCTCTTAGCTTTAACCAATGCTTTTTCTAATCTTGTCATAGGCTTAGGCTGCTTCACAGGCAATTCTATTTGTGTTTCTGCCTCTTCCCCTCTTTCTTCCTCCATCTCTGAAGGTGGGGTTGATGTGGGCCTGTCAATAATCTGTTCTCTAGGCAGGGTTGAAGCTTCTTCAAGAGAATCATACCATAATTCCTCATTTAAATCCTCTTGGTCTAGGGAAAGATCTTGATCTTTCCTTTTTTCCTCACACTTCCTCCTCTGTTCATTTTTAGAACTTTTCCTTCTCCTACAACTTGCTTGATAGTTTAAGGCTAATTGAACTATGTTGTAGATATAAAATACTTCTGCAGAAATTGAACGAGGCCCATTTTTTGCTTGAAATTCTTTCATTTCATATCCCACTAGCTTCCATTTATCTACATCTATCTTTTCTTCCTCTAAGAACCAAGGGGATGTGCGTCTTAATGCAGCCAAGAGTTTAGCAATCTGTACCCAGGTTACAAGTAAACTCTGCTCCTCAATTATCTTGATTATACTCTCTATAGTACCACTCCTGAATGGAGCTGAGGTTGCGTCTGGGGCTGAGGTTGAGTCGGCTGAGGTCCAGGGATTGAATATAGCTAACATCTGCCCCATTTCAGCTATAAGAGATTCCTGGTTTAGCCCTTAACAAGTTAAGTTCCTTATTTATCTATTAGCATGCTCACTTAATCTTTAACAAAGTTTCCTCGTTACTCACGGTTCTGGGTCAGAGAGACTGAGATCTAGATCGGAAGCTTTTCCACTGGAATCAGGACTGTGTCTGTCCCTGTTAGGGCGCCAAATTGCGAAGGTCTGGTCTAGCTCCTCTTGTCAGGATAAGCAAAAGTCCTTGCCCCACGTTGGGCGCCAATTGTAATGAGCTGTCGTCTCCAGAAGCTGCCGGATCACTCTCTGGGAAGAGATCTGCTGTGTCTTCTACTCAAATCTCTCAGACAGATTCTTCTTCCTGTAGTGAACCGTTGTCTCCAGGCAGTTGCTGTTAACTCTTGTCCAAAGAAGTGACTTCCCTTCCTGCAGAGAGCCCCGTCAAGCCTGATGCAATTCAGAGTCTTTCTTCTTGAATCCTGGCTCTGAATCTCCTCCAGCTCTTATCCTTCTCCAGGCCGATCTGCTCTCTGCGCCCAGTGCTGTCTCTTTTTATCCTCCCAGAGAATGGGCGTGGGATAATGCAAGGGCTTCTGGGAAGAACCACCCCAGCCAATGAGCTTGCCCCCTCTATCAAGTCAACCTGAGTTCTCACCTTGTAATTGTCCAGAAAACCTCAGTTCTCACTTAGTAATCATAACAGATACCTAAACCAGGTAGGCTGAAAACAGAGAAAGAAAACTATAGACCAATCTCCCTAATGAATATTAATGCTAAAATCTTAAATAAAATATTAGCAAAAAGACTACAGAAAATCATCCCCAGGATAATACATTATGACCAAGTGGGATTTATACCAGGAATGCAGGGCTGGTTCAATATTAGCAAAACTATTAGCATAATCGACTATATCAATAACCAAATTAACAAAAACCATATGATCATCTCAATAGATACAGAAAAAATATTTGATAAAATCCAACATCCATTCCTACTAAAAACACGTGAGAGTATAGGAATAAATGGACTATTCCTTAAAATAGTCAGGAGCATGTATTTAAAACTGTCAGTAAACATCATATGTAATGGAGATAAACTGGAACCTTTCCCAGTAAGATCAAGAGTGAAACAAGGTTACCCACTATCACCATTACTATTCAATATTGTACTAGAAACACTAGCCTCGGCAATAAGAGCCAAGAAAGTGATTCAAGGAATTAGAGTAGGTAATGAGGAACTCAAACTATCACTCTTTGCAAATGATAGGATGATATACTTAGAGAACACCAAAAACTCTGCTAAAAAGCTATTAGAAATAATTCATATAGCAAAGTTGCGGGATACAAAATAAATCCACATATATTACTAACACAATCCAACAGCAAGAGATACAAAGAGAAATTCCATTCAAAATAACTGTCCATAGTATAAAATATTTGGGAATATATCTACCAAAGGAAAGTCAGGAATTATATGAGCAAAATTACAAAACACTTGCCACAAAAATAAAGTCAGATTTAAATAATTGGAAAGACATTAAGTGCTCTTGGATAGTCTGAGCGAATATAATCAACTAATCTAATCTAAACTAATCTATTTATTTAGTGCTATACCAATCAGACTCCCAAGAAACTATTTTAATGACCTAGAAAAAATAACAACAAAATTCATATGGAAGAACAAAAGGTCGAGAATTTCAAGGGAATTAATGAAAAAAAAATCAAATGAAGGTGGCCTAGCTGTACCTGATCTAGAACTATATTATAAAGCAACAGTCACCAAAACCATTTGGTATTGGCTAAGAAATAGACTAGTTTAACAGTGGAATAGGTTAGATTCACAGGACAAGATAGTGAATAAAAACAGCAATATAGTGTTTGACAAACCCAAAGATCCCAACTTTTGGGATAAGAATTCATTATTTGACAAAAACTGCTGGGAAAACTGGAAATTAGTATGGCAGAAACTAGGCATGGACCCACACTTAACACCACATGCTAAGATAAGATCAAAATGGGTCCATGATTTAGGCATAAAGAACGAGATCATAAATAAATTAGAGAAACATAGGATAGTTTACCTCTCAGACTTGTGGAGGAGGAAGGAATTTGTGACCAAAGGTGAACTAGAGATCATTATTGATCACAAAATAGAAGATTTTGATTATATCAAATTAAAAAGCTTTTGTACAAACAAAACTAATGCAAACAAGATTAGAAGGGAAGTAACAAATTGGGAAAAATCTTTTTACAGTTAAAGGTTCTGATAAAGGCCTCATCTCTAAAATATACAGAGAATTGACTCTAATTTATAATTTATAAGTCACTGGCTAAGATGACAGGAACAAATAATGATGAATGTTGGAGGGGCTGTGGGAAAACTGGAACACTGATGCATTGTTGGTGTTGTGAAAGAATCCAGCCATTCTGGAGAGCAATCTGGAACTATGCCCAAAATGTTATCAAACTGTACATACCCTTTGATCCAGCAGTGCTACTACTTGGCTTATATCCCAAGGAAATACTAAAGAAGGGAAAGGGACCTGTATGTGCCAAAATGTTTGTGGCAGCCCTTTTTGTAGTGGCTAGAAACTGGAAAATGAATGGATGCCCATCAATTGGAGAATGGTTGGGTAAGTTATGATATATGAATGTTATGGAATATTATTTTTCTGTAAGAAATGACCAGCAGGATGAATACAGAGAGGCTTGGAGAGACTTACATCAACTGATGCTGAGTGAAACCAGCAGAACTAGGAGATCATTATACACTTCAACAACAATATTATATGAGGATGTATTCTGCTGGAAGTGGATATCTTCAACATAGAGAAGATCTAATCCAATTCCAATTGATCAATAATGGACAGAATCAGCTACACCCAGAAAAGGAATAGTGGGAAATGAGTGTAAACTGCATTTTTTGTTTTTCTTCCCAGGTTATTTTTACCTTTTGAATCCAATTCTTGCTTTGCAACAACAACAACAACAACAACAACAACAACAACAACAACAACAACAACAAAATTTGATTCTGCACACATATATTGTACCTAGGATATACTATAACATATTTAATATGTATGGGAATGCCTGCCATCTAGGGGAGGGGGTGGAGGGACGGAGGGGAAAATTCGGAACAGAAGGGAGTACAAGGAATGATGTTGTAAAAAATTACCTATGTATATGTACTGTCAAAAATGTTATAATTATAAAATTAATTAAGAAAAAAAAAGAATAAAGTGGGAGAAGAGTTGGTGCTATGATTTTTTTGTTTGCAGATGATTATACCGAGTATACACTGGGTACAGACTCTGAAAGTAAGATGCAACAAAGTATGGGTCAATTCATTTTGATTTAACAAGTCACCTAAACCATCCTTAAAAGTTTGAAAATTTATAATCCCCACAATCAAAGTCAGCTTACATTTTGGACCTCTGTTACTATTCAGGAAGTTGTTTTTAACTTGATGGAAAGACAATGAATTTTGTTTTATTATTAGGAAAAACCTGCAGTTGTTTGGGGTTGGAACAACATTAGTTGGAAAGAATCAAGCATTCTGCATTTGGATACCCTTGGCAGCAGTGGGCCTTGCTTTTTGAGAGCTGAGTCTTTCCTCAACTTGCCAAAAATTTTGGAAATGTAATGAAAAAATGCTTTGGAATGAATAGAGAAATGATCTTCCAGTCAGTTCTGATTTGGTAAAAACACATAAGGCATAACCATGAAAGTGTTAGTAGGGGATGTTATTTTTAAAAAATAAACCTGCCATGACATTACAGGAGTATAACATGGAAAAATTTCAGAGTAATCTTCCTATCAACTTTGTGGAAACTAACCCTTTTTAAAAGTGTTTATACCATTCTCAATTTCACACCTAAAGAGAGATTTTGAGAATGTAAAAAATTCACAAGGAAATTGTAATTCAGGGATTAGATCACTGGGTTGCAAATGGGAAAGAAAAAGGATAAAGGATGACTTTCCTAGCTCTTTTGTGTGGGCTAGCTCTTTTTCTCTACTGAAAGGAACACATACACACACATACTTGAATTTTAAGCATTATAGAACTAAGACATTTCTTGAAATGGTTGTTGAAGATTGTGGGAGGTGATTTTCCTAAAGTCTTTGAAAATAAGAATAGTCTTGTTTTCTTTCTCTGAATGAAATTTACTCTTGAACCGTTTTCAGACTTGAACCACATATGAAATTATAAAGGGATTCTCTTTCATATAGTGTGGTTTTCAGAGTATTACATTCATATTCTTCTAATTACATTCTACATTCTAATCCCTAGATCATCCTGTACTCCCTTCATTTTGGATTTTGGTTTCTTATACTTTTTTTTTAATCCAGTACAAACTTTTACTTTTTGGAAGGATCCAATTAGATCCTTATATTTCACCATACCAAAGTAATCCCTCATCAATATCATATTAATATGTTTTATACATGATCTTGTTGCTATTTACCAATAACTACCTGAGTTAAATGTTGTTGTTTTTTAGTTCAACCTTAGGATCATAAATTTAGAGCTGAAAATGATCTTTATAGGCCACCAAATTAATGTCCTCTCCCATCCCTACCCTACTTTTATTTTAGAAGAGAAGAAATACAGGCCGAGAGAAAAGTTAAGTCTTTTGCTTAGGGTCACAGAGCCTGTAAATATCCTGAGGCAGATTTTGAACCCAGGTCTTTCTGATTTCAAATCCATTGTTTTAATCACTGTATTATACCAAAAAGTCTTGAAAATGAAAGTCTGTATCATTTTTTATAGTCTATATGCCAAGCATCATAGAATACAAAGTGATGTATCAGACATATCAATTGAATTGCTTTTATTGTTAGAGTGGGGGTGGAATTTGGGGTGGAGAGCTGAGTGAATGGTTTCCTAAATGCATTAGGTTCCAAATCCTAAATGCCAAAATTACTCTGCAGGTTTTACTATTCTAAAATCCTAAAAATTACCCTATAGTGTTCCCAGTATCAGACAACACTGGGCATTTCATTCTGATCAATGATTTTTGATGTAGAGATATCTATGAGCATGCAAATCTAAAATTAACTTTTCTTTTCTAAATTCCTATTCCTAATACATGCTTATTGAATTGAATTACAATATATCTTTTCCCTCCCAGGTGTACAAAGGTAACTGCTATGCTCTAAGATGATACATGGAGCCAGAAAAGAAAGTCTTAATTTGAACTGTATTAGAGTATATATTTTGTTCTGTGAATATTAGACACACTAATCCTTCCCAATCATGTGCAATTTCTATAAGTAGTCTTCATATGAATAAAATTAGCAAAATATCTAGATAATTTATATGATGTATTTGTATGAGTAACCTTGTTTACAAACTGGCCAAGAGCCAGATTGGTTTTTCCTTGAATCTTAAACCTGATTTCTTAAGGATAGTTATTTCAAAGACTCTTTCAGAAATGAATGCCTTTGAGAAGATTACTTTCTAACATTTTTATTCCTTCCCTGATTATTTCTTTGGCGCAGTTATCTTAAACAAGAATTGCAAATAAAAACTAAAAAGGATGAGACCTAGTAATTAGTCAATAGAAGTTTCAGTGACCACTTTTTCCGCATTATTAAGCAAAGAAACAAGATTTTTATCTAAAGCAAATGCTTTGAGTTCCTGAATAGACAAAGTTTTTTATTAAAAAAAAACAAATAAAGATGAAATCAAAGCAATGAGAAAGGTTAATACTATTATTATTGGCAACATTTATGTTTTTCATTAGGTCTGTTTGATTTTCATTAGATTTTCAGTGATAGTTATGAGTTGATACTTATTTTCATGTTCATCCTAGATCTTTTATATATTTTCAGATAGGAAAATCATGATGTTTACTAATGTTATCTGGTGAATAATTTTCTAATTGATAGCTAAATATTTGAATGTGTTTGCCATCACTTTAAGACAATAAGAGGGATGGCAGTGCTCTTTTATACTGCCTTTTTGATCAGGAAGATACCAGGGACTTCTGAGTTTCTGATTGGATATAGGAAAGTGAGTATCCGTTTGTAGTTAGAGAATACTTTTGATCAACTCTTTTTGATCATTTTTCAATAATTCAGACAATAGTCTATGTACCTTAAAACACTTTATACCCCTAAACCTCAATTTTCTCATCTATAGAAAGAGGAGGCTCTTAGATTCATAGAATTTTAGAGCTAGAAGTAGTCTTAGAGATAATCTAATGCAGGAATTCTTAACCAGTCCAAAACTTTCTACAGTTATACTTAGATAAACCTCTAGTTATATCTCTATATGTTCACATAGAAATATAGATAAAGCTAGAGACCAATACAAACATGTATTTGTATGTGTGTATGTGTGTGAGTGTGTGTGTGAATACTAGTGGTGCATGTAGCTTGAGTATATGTTTTATATATATGAGTGTGTGTATGTAAATATATATATCTTGATAAAGATATAGAGCTATATATAGTTATATCTATAGATATATACATGTATAGAAAATAGATTTTTTGGATAGATAGAATATATATATATGTAATATAAATATAAAGATAAATAAACCTATATTAATAGACCTATCTATAACTATATAGCTCTAAATATAGAAATTTATCTATCTATAAATAGATGTAAAAATATCATCTATCTATGTATCTATTGCTATATAGCTCTATCTCTATGTGGTTGTATGTTTCAATGGCTCAAGCTGAGTATAAACAGCAATTGATTTTGTTCTGATCAGAAACTCTGAGGATCTTCCCTTCCCAGAATGATTCTTTTATGAAGGCAAATTAGGTCATCTTTTACCTCATTTTTTTCACCTAGTCTTTAATTATTAACTGGGTGTTGTCTCAGACCAACTGGACCAACTGATGGACCTGGGAACTCCCATTGCATCCTGAGGCACTGCCAGTAGTACTGACCTGAGTCTTGCCACTGGACTCTGATGACATTGAAGGAGAGAATGAGGCTGATGACTTTGCACAGCTGTACTTTGCTTAAATCCAATTCACTTGCAAGTCAAGACATTACCCTCCTAATACTGTTGGTCATCTTTGAGAATAAAGGATTAACAATAACCTGGCCCTCTCTATTGAGATAAATATATTTGTAAATATAGATAACTGGATTGTAATATTATTGGTTGCCTCCTAGGTATTTTATTTTCTGCATTTAAAAGCATTATGAAGGTCATAATCTTCACTAGACTTCCAAAGCACAAAACAAGGTGATTCTAATTCGATGTTCTCATTTCACAAATGGAGAAACTGAGTTTCAGAAAAGTGACTTGACTAAAGCCATATAGTATGTAACAAATGGCACAGCTCTGTGTTGAATCTGTCTTCTTGGCCAGCTTAGTGTTTCTCCACAGCTGACTTTCCCATGCATGCAAGTAAATGAATTCTATTTTTCCTTTAGCTATCGTATAAATGCTTGTTGATGACTTTGAATTTTTAGGAAAGTCTCACCTTTGAGTATGTAATGAAATCTTCATTGCTTATGAAGATCTGTTGTATAATAGTTTGATTGTTTGAGTAGCAGAAAATTAGGGCAGTTAGGTGTTATGATGGCTAGAGTGCTAGTAATGAAGTTAGAAAGAGTCATCTCCCTGAGTTCAAATCTGATCACACACTTAATAGTTTTGTGACTCCGGGGAGTTAACTCAGTGCCTCATTTGTTAAAATGAGCCAGAGGAGGAAATAGCAGACTACTCTAGTTTCTTTGTCAAGAAAATCCCAGATGGGGTCATCAAAAATGGGACACAAGTTTCAACAATAACAACAACAACCACCTGCCACAAGACCTTTCTTGTATCAGACACAGTGTTTCTTGAATAAATGTAAAAAAGAAAGGGCAAAATGGCTGAAGAGTATTTAAGAAGTCCAAATTATTCTCCAATCAGCAGGGCTTGATGATACACATCACAGGGAACTAATTGTACCACCATGAGCTCACATTTCTGAGAATCTGTGAATCTGTTTTACAAAGTTTCTTATAAAATAAAATATTTAATGAATTTTGGAAAATATAATTGCCCACAATTGCATTCCATTATTGTTT
Organism: Sminthopsis crassicaudata; assembly: GCF_048593235.1. NCBI lineage: Eukaryota > Metazoa > Chordata > Mammalia > Dasyuromorphia > Dasyuridae > Sminthopsis > Sminthopsis crassicaudata. Next base: position 118,902,971 of record NC_133619.1, on the reverse strand, counting down.
TTTTTTTTCTCACTCAACCACAATGATATTCTAGAGTACCTGTTAAAATGAGACTTAATTGACTTAAATGAGACTTATTCAAACCAATTCTCGGTTTTGAGAATGTAGTTCTAACTGCATCTGTTTCTTTGAATGTGTTCTCTCTCCCTCTCTCAGCTTATGTGTTAAAACCTAAGAAGCTTCATTTCTAGTTTTGTCAGGGAATTTGCAGAGTTTTGGTCTTGAATTCAAACAGCAGATGTTTGGGCTAAAGAGAATATTTTGGAAAGGAAATGGAACTAAGTATGCTGGCCTTACTGTGGGTATTCCCTAATTAATAGTCAAAAAGGGGCCATATGTGAAATCGTTCATGGACCTGAGTCTTCTTTGTGACATAACTGTGATAAAATTCAAGGACTTTACTACACAAATTCATGCGCCTTTATCTCCATGTAGTTCATCACTTCCATGGTCCTCTGGCTAATTACCAAAGGCACTTGTACCACTCCCTCTAACAGCCCTGTCATCTTTTCCTCCTTGATCCAGCAGTAAAGTTGAAATGCCGAATTTATGACATTGCAATCATTTTCATGGCAACAGACTGTGGCATCATAAAAACAAGATTATGATGACTTCACTGCAGGATCAAGCAGAAGGAGAAGCTGGGTTCTGTGTGGGGGAAAGCTCTTTTTCAGACACAAATAGCTTTGATAACAGCAGGAGAAAGCATAGAAAATTACTGCCAATGTAAAATAACTTGTCATATAAATGCTTCTGTCAACTATGCCCATGTTGTAAGGGCCCCTGAAGGATTTGTGTCAGTTCTTGGATGTGTCTGATCATGTATATCCAGCTATTGGAACTTACAGGATTTTGGAAGCTCTGTGAATTTGATTTACATGTAAGACTTTCCATTACTTTCTGGCTTGACCAATATTTGAAAAAGTGAACAAAAACATTTTATTATATTTCTAGACTCTGGAAATTATGCTTCATTTAAAGTTGGAATGGTAGTAATGTTTATTGACTTCTTTTGTATAACTTTGAAAATTTTATATTTGTTTCAAATTGGAGAAAACTTTGGAACTAATTTTCACTTAACTTTAAAACTTGAACAGAAGAGATCACATAAACAGCACTATTTGGTTTCCAGTATGTGATCTCATTTGATTCTCATAGCCACCCAAGTAGGCAGGTGCAGTTGTTCCCATTTTACAGATGAGGAAACTGAACCTGAGAAAAGCCATATGGCTAATAAATATCTGAGATTAGATTTGATTTTGCGTTTTCCTGATTCTAAATCCATCACTCTACCATGACCTTGAACTTTTGTTAATATCTCATTGTTCCATAGTTGTTAGGTGTCAAATCATTTTGTTCACAGAAATGCAAGGAACATTTCTTCCAGTGTCACATATTAAGATGCTAATATATTTTATTCTAATATGAGTTATAGAAACGATCTTAACCAGTCTTGGTAGAGATAATTTCCTTTCCTTTGAGTTTCCTCAATGAAATCACAAATCTAATTCCATTACCTATTTTATTTGAAATGGTTTAGTTCAATTAAATACACTGAGAAATTGTTGAGATGTATCTGTGTTTGTGTTGCATGATTATACTATTCCGATACATTAGATTTAGTCCAGTAGAAAACAGAATGAATTTGGAGTCAAATTACATAGTTCAAAACTTGACTATATTACCTGTAAGCTGTGTGACCCTGGGCATTATTCTCTCTAAGCCTCAGTTTCTTTATCTACAAAATGAAGGGGTTGCATCAAATATAAATTTTAAGGTTCCTTCCAGTTTACAATCTGTGATTCTTTGATCTTTGATTTGATTTGATTTATGAACCATCAAATAATGAGAAAGCATTGACAGAAGAGGTGGTAGAAAACCAGGAGAATCTGTATTATGAAAACCAAGGGGTCAGAAGGACTTCAGGAGGAGAGGAAAATTATTAGAGTCAAATAGTAAAGATCAGAGAGGATGATGAATAAGAGACAGTTATTGGATTTGACAATAAAGAGATGATTGGTGATCTTGAGTGAGAAATTGCAGGAAAGTTATGGGGTTAGTACCCAAACTCCAAGAGACTAAGGAATGAAAGGTTATGAAGTGGAGAATTCATGGAATGTTCTTTTCAGCAGTTTTCTAATGAAGATGAAGAGAGAAATAGGATGTTAACATGAGGGTATGGTAGGGCCAAGGAAAGGTCTTCCCTTCCCCCTCTCTTTTGTAATTAAGCCAGACTAAATCCACTATAAAGAAATATAGCACTCTAGTAATTAGTAAGAGCACCACAGATAGCTGCAGTCTTCTCGGTAAAATAGGAATTGAAGGCATCATAGAATTAAAGAATTTCTGAGTTGGAAGGAACCCTAACCCACATCCCCTCCAACATTCATCATTATTTTTTCCTGTCATTTTAGCTAATCTGACAGGTGTGTACTGGTATCTCAGAATTGTCTTAATTTGCATTTCTCTGATCAACAGTGATTTGGAACACCCTTTCATATGAGTAGAAATAGTTTCAATTACATCATTTGAAAATTGTCTGTTCATATTCTTTGACCATTTATCAGTTGGAAAATGGCTTATTTCTTGTAAATTAGAGTCAATTCTCTATATATTTTGGAGATGAGGCCTTTATCAGAACCTTTAACTGTAAAAATGATTTCCCACTTTGTTGCTTCCCTTCTAATCTTGTTTGCATTAGTTTTGTTTGTACAAAGGCTTTTAATATGATATAATCAAACTTTTCTATTTTGTGATCAATAATGATCTCTAGCTCTTTGGTCACAAATTCCTTCCTTCTCCACAATTCTGAGAGCTAAACTATCCTATGTTCCTCTAATTCATTTATAGTCTCATTCTTTATGCCTAAATCATGGACCCATTTTGATCTTATCTTGGTGTATGGTGTTAAGTGTGGGTCCATGCCTAATTTCTGCCACACTGATTTCCAGTTTTCCCAGCAGTTTTTGTCAAATAATGAATTCTTATCCCAAAAGTTGGGATCTTTGGGTTTGTCAAACACTAGATTGGTATAGTTATTGACTATTTTATCCTGTGAACCTAAGTTATTCCACTGATCAACTAATCTATTTCTTAGTCAATATCAAATGGTTTTGGTGACCTCTGCTTTATAATATAGTTTTAGATCAAGTATAACTAGGCAACCTTCATTTGATTTTTTTCATTAATTCCCTTGAAATTCTTGACCTTTTATTCTTCTATATGAATTTTGTTGTTATTTTTTCTAGGTCATTAAAATAGTTTCTTGGGAGTCTTATTGGTATAGCACTAAATAAATGGATTAGTTTAGGGAGTTTTGTCATCTTTATTATATTCATTTTGCCTATTCAAGAGCTCTTAATATTTTTCCAATTATTTAAATCTGACTTTATTTGTGTGGAAAGTGTTTTGTAATTTTGCTCATATAATTCCTAACTTTCCTTTGGTAGACAGATTCCCAAATATTTTATGCTATTGGCAGTTATTTTGAATGAAATTTCTCTTTGTATCTCTTGCTGTTGGATTTTGTTGGTAATGTATAAAAATGCTAAAGATTTATATGGATTTATTTTGTATCCTGCAACTTTGCTGAAGTTGTGAATTATTTCTAATAGCTTTTTAGTAGAATCTCTGGGATTTTCCAAGGATATCATCATATCATCTGCAAAGAGTGATAATTTGGTTTCCTCATTACCTACTCTAATTCCTTTAATCTCTTTCTCAACTCTTATTGCTCAGGCTAACATTTCTAATACAATATTGAATAATAATGGTGATAGGGGGCAATCTTGTTTCACTCCTGATCTTACTGGGAAAGGTATCTCCATTACATATGATGTTTACTGAAGGTTTTAAATACATGCTCCTGACTATTTTAAGGAATAGTCCATTTATTCCTATACTCTCACGTGTTTTTAGTAGGAATGGATGTTGGATTTTATCAAATGTTTTTTCTGCATCTATTGAGATGATCATATAGTTTTTGTTAATTTGGTTACTGATATAGTTGATTATGCTAATAATTTTCCTAATATTGAACCAGCCCTGCATTCCTGGTATAAATCCCACTTGATCATAATGTATTATTCTGGGGATGATTTTCTGTAGTCTTTTTGCTAATATTTTATTTAAGATTTTAGCATTAATATTCATTAGGGATATTAGTCTATAATTTTCTTTCTCTGTTTTCAGCCTACCTGGTTTAGGTATCAGTACCATGTCTGTGTCATAAAAGGAATTTGGTAGGACTCCTTCAATCCCTAATTTTTCAAATAGTTTATATAGCATTGGAGTTAATTGTTCTTTAAATGTTTGGTTGAATTCATATGTAAATCCATCTGGTCCTGGGGATTTTTTCTTAGGGCGTTGATTAATAGCTTGTTCTATTTCTTTTTCTAAGATGAGACTGTTTAACCAATTTAGTTCTTCCTCTGTTAATCTGGGCAAGCTATATTTTTGAAGGTATTCTTCCATTTCATTTAAGTTATCGAATTTATTGGCATAAAGTTGGATAAAGTAACTCCTAATTATTGCTCTAATTTCCTCTTCATTAGTGGTGAGTTCTCCCTTTTCATTTTTAAGACTAACAATTTGATTTTCCTCTTTCTTTTTTCTCATCAGATTTACCAAAGGTTTATCTATTTTATTAGTTTTTTCATAAAACCAACTCTTAGGTTTATTTATTAATTCAATAGTTGTTTTTTTTTTTTTTTTTTTTTTTTTTGCTTTCAATATTATTGATCTCTCCTTTTATTTTTAGAATTTCAAGTTTAGTGTTTGTCTGGAGGTTTTTAATTTGTTCCTTTTCTAGCATTTTTAGTTGCAAGCCCAGTTCATTGACCTTTTATTTCTCTCTTTTATGCAAGTAGGCCTCTAGAGATATAAAAGTTCCCCTTATTACTGCTTTGGCTGCATCCCACATATTTTGAATGACATCTCATTATTGTCATTTTCTTGGGTGAAGTTATTAATTAGGTCTATGATTTGCTGCTGTTTCACCCAATCATTCTGTAGCATGAGATTATTTTGTTTCCAATTATTTTTTGGTCTATTTTCTTTTGGCTTTTTATTGAATTATTATTTCTGTCTTACTGCATTTGAATTTGAGGTTTTTATGTCCTAATATATGGTTAATTTTTATATAGGTTCCATGAAATGCTGAGAAGAAAGTGTACTCCTTTCTATCTCCATTTAGTTTTCTCCAAAGATCTATCATATCTAACTTTTCTAGTATTCTATTTACCTCTTTGACTTCTTTCTTATTTATTTTGTAGTTTGATTTATCTAATTCTGAGAGTTCAAGGTTGAGATCTCCCATTATTTTAGTTTTGCTGTTTATTTCTTCTTGCAACTCTCTTAATTTCTCTTTTAAGAATTTAGATGCTGCACCACTTGGTGCATATATGTTTAATATTGATATTGCTTCATTATCTATGCTACCTTTTTAGCAAGATGTAATGCCCTTCCTTATCTCTTTTAATTTGATCAATTTTTGGTTTTGCTTAATCTGAGAGCAGGATGGCTACCCCTGCTTTTTTGACTTTAGCTGAAGCATAGTAGATTCTGCTCCACCCTTTTACTTTTATTTTGAATGTATCACCCTGTTTGTGGTGTGTTTCCTGTAAACAACATATTGTAGGATTCTGGTTTTTAATCCAGTCTGCTAACTGCTTCCTCTTTATGGGGGAGTTTACCTCATTCACATTTATGGTTAAAATTACCAATTGTGTCTTACTTGCCATCTTGTTAACCCCTGCTTATGCTTTTCTCCATTCCTTCCCCCTTATCCCCCTCCCCAGTGTTAAACTTGTGTGCACCACTTGCTTCTCACAGCCATCCCTTTTTAGTATCCCTCTCCCACCTTAGAGTTCCTCCCCCTATCTTACCTGCTTTCCTCACAATTTCTGTATTCCCTACTGCTTAGCTTATTCCTTCCCTTTTCATTTTTCCCCTCCCACTTTTCAATGAGATGGGAGAACTTTCACTATAAATCAAATATGTCTATTATTTTTCTCTTTAAGCCAATTCTAATGAGAATATGATACACGCTATGGTCATCCCCCTCCACTCTTTCTCTCAGATATAATAGGTTTCCTTTGCCTCTTTGTGAGATGTAGTACCCCCACTTTACCCTTTTTCTGATACAATTTCCTTTCCACCTCTACTTTCTAGAACAAATTATACATGTGTTCTTTATATATCTTTATAACAGAAATATAGTTCCCAAGATTTCTTTTTACCTTTTTAGGTTTCTTTTGAGTCCTCTATTTGGAGATCAAAATTTTTGTTTATTTCTGTTTTTTTCAACAAAAATAGATGAAATTCACCTATTTCATTAAATGTCCATCTTCTTCTCTGGGAAAAAATGCTCATTTGGCTGGGTAGGTTATTTTTGGCTGCATACCAAATTCCTTATCTTTTCAGAATATCAGATTCCAGGCCCTTTGATCCTTTAATGTGGACACTGCTAGATTCTGAGTAATCCTTATTGTGGCTCCTCTATATTTGAACTTATTTTTTCTAGTACCTCGTAGTATTTTTTACTTGGTCTGATAGTTCTGAAATTTAGTCACAATATTTCTTGCAGTTTTGATTTTAGGGTCCCTTTCAGTAGGTGATCGATGAATTCTTTCAATGTCTATTTTACCCTCTGTTTCTATAACATCTGAGCTTTGATAATTTCCTGGAAAACAGTGTACAGGCTCTTTTTTTTCATCATATTTTTCAGGAAGTCCAATAATTCTCAGATTATCTCTCCTAGATCTATTTTCCAGGTCTGTTGTTTTCCCAAGAAGGTATTTGACATTTTTCCCATTGTTTCTTTTTTTTTTTTTTTTTTTTTTTTTTAATTTTGCTTGACTGATTCTTGGTGTCTCCTCGAGTCATTCAATTCCATTTGTTCAATTCTGATTTTTAATGAATTATTTTCTTCACTAACTTTTTAAATATATTTTTCTAATTGTCCAATTGAGTTTTTAAGTGAGTTGTTTTGTTCTATGGAATTTTTTTTTTTCAATTTTGGCAATTTCATTTTTTTAGATAGCTATTTTCTTTCTCCAACTCACTAATTCTGTTTTTCAAGTATTTGCTTTCTTTATCCACTCTATCTTTAAATGAGTGGGATGACTTATCCAGACTCTCTTGCCAAGCTTCCCTTCCCTTTTCCCATTCCTCTTCTAGCTCTCTTGTGAGGTCCTTTTTAATTTTCTTCTATGAGAGCCTTGTGTGGTGGGGACTAGATTATATCCCCCTTTTGGAGATTCATCTGGAGACAGTCTGTTTTTAGTTTCTTCAGGGTTTAAAGTCTGCTCTCTATCCATGTAGAAGCTATCAATAGTTAGAGTCCGTTTAAATCTTTTGCTCATTTTGTCAAAGAAGAATCAATGAAAACAAACTAACAAGAAAAACAAATGCAGTCTGCTTTTTTGGGTGGGGCTGGATGGTGTTACCAGTCTTCCTCTAGAGACTACAGGGGGCAGCAGCAAGGCACTAGCAGGACAGCAATGGCTGTGCTGCCTCTCTGAGACTCTGAGGCTCTAAGAATGAGCTGAGTCACTCTGGGTGGGGGTGATCAGGTCCCGAGAGACTATTAGCTTTTCAGGGTTATGGTCTTTACCCCCTATGTTTATAGATTTTCTGCTGATATAATGGCTTACTGCCAGGCCAAGTAGCCACACTGTGGTAAAGTTCTTCCCACAGAAATGGCTGAGATCATCCCCCACCCCCCTCCAGTCTGAGCTACCTGCCTTACTTTCACTGTCTGCTGTGCTGTCACTGCCTGCCTTTAGTTTGCACCCAATCTAACTGTCCCTTCTTGCAAGCAAAAACAGACCTTTTCTGGCGAAATTCGAGGATATCTTCTGTTGGTAATTATTATTATTTTTTTCAGTCAAGCACTGATTCCAAGGCCTTGTCCTGAAATAAAGTATTATGAAAGCAAAGACAGAGCTTAAATAGATGTGTGTGTCCTCTCCACCATCTTAGCTGGAAGTACCTTACATATATCTTCTTGAAAAAAAATTAGGTATAGCATGGATAAAATTGTTTGTTATTTTAAAATTGAAGTGGTAATTGCAAGATTTGTAAATTTATCAGAATTGGGCCATGTCAAATTAATTTTAATTCCTCATTTGATGAAGTGAGGAGATTTTTGGAGAGGAGAAAGCTATATTTATTTATTTGGATTTCAGTGAAGTATTTGGCAAAACCTCATGATATAATTATAGCCAAAATGAGGAGTTTGGGTCTAGGATAATTATGGAATATAGTATCATAACTGGTTCAATAGCTGATTTTAAAGTGTAGCAGTTAATGAGTTGAATCAGATATACCTCTCTTCTTTGGAGTAGAATGCTCTAAAAATCAATCCTTGACCCTGTGCTGTTCAATATATTTATGGATACCTAGCTTATCAATCTTATGGATGGGAAGAAGTTAGGAAGAGTAGTGACACATTATATGGCAGGATCTCTCTCCTAACCCCCACAGGGGAAAAAAAGAATCTTGACAGGCTAGAATCCTGAACCAATTTAATGAGGTAAAATTTAATAAATGCAAAGTTTTGCTTATGGGTTCAAAATATCTAATTTAGAAGTATAAGATGGGAGAATTTAATGATTTGATTCATATGAAAGAAATCTTGGTCTTTTAGTAGACTGCAAGATTAAAGAACCGACAGTAAAATAGCAAGAGTATCCAGTGCAAAAGAAGTCATAGCCCTGTTGCATTCTGCTGTGGTCAGAACCTATTTATGTTTATTTCTCAGCATTATCTTTTAAGAAGGACATTGGCTAAATGTAATATACCCAGAGGATGCTAAATGTAGTGATGAATGGTGTAGAGAGTATATCTTTTGAAGATTAGTTGAAGGTGGTAGGGATATTTTACTTGGATAAGAGAAGAATTAGTTCTCTTCAAATATTTAAAGGGTTATTATATAGAAAAGGGACCAGGCTTGTTTTGCCTGGTTGTATGGCAGAAGGCTAGAAGCATCTGGATGGGAACTATAGAGTTCAGTTTGCAGCAAAAGTAAAATGTACATCTCCAATAAGTAATAATAATAGTCAACTAATAGCATTACCTAATATATCAGGTACTATACTAGACATTTCACAAATATCTCTTTTGATCCTTACATCCACATGGGGGAAGTGAGTGCTATTGTTATCTCTTCTTCTTCTTCTTTTTTTTTTATAGTTGAGGAAGCTGAAGCAAATAGAGGTTAAGTGACTAAGCTGGTTAAATATTAAATTAGTGTCTGAAAGGGGTTTGAACTCAGATTTTCCTGACTTAGTGCTTTATCCACTAAGCTACCTATCTGTCTAACCAACAAGTGGTGGCTATCCAGACTGAAAATTTTGAAGGAGAACCTATAACCTCCCAAGGCACCATTTTTTTTAAAAATTAAAACTTTTGAATGGCTCTAATAATTAAAAAGGAAACTAATTATATTTAATCTAAATCCTGATTTTCCTCTTGTTTTCAATATTTCTATCAATCCATAACCATTCACGTATTTTACTATCTTTGACATTTCCTTCTCCTTCACTTCTGTGTAATCAGTTAGTCAATCAACAAACAGTGATGAAATGCTCCTTTTGTGCCAGACATTGTGCTGAATGCTTGGGATACAAAAAAAGGCAAAAATATTGTTTTTGACCTCAAAGTACTTACATTCTCTAAGTAATATGGGACTAGCCATGTAAATGCACAATTTACTCAGAGTTGTTAGAAGATAATCCTGGAAATTAGTTTCCAGAGTTAAAAAAGCTCTGGCAGTGGAGGGTGAGGTCTAAGGAATGACACGAAAAGGCTTCACCAATTTCTGTCAATTCTCTCTCTCTCATACCAGTTTTCTCCTTTCTACTTCTCCTGCAACTGCTTTAGTATTGACCCTCATTATCATTCACTTGGACTATTCAATATTATTTTAAAAGACTTTACCCCTACTTTCTCTCCATCTTTCATCCTTCTTTCAAATAGGTCATATCACCTCTATGCTTAAAAGTCTTTAGTAGTTTACTTTTTTTTTTGGCATTGACTCAAGTTCAAAATCTTTTTTTATGGCACTCAAGGTTCTTGTATTTCAAAGTTTTCCTCCTCATATCCATAACATATATTTTATTTTTCAGTCAAACTAGTCTTTGTCTTTTAAATACTTTCTATAAATTCAGGGTTGAACACTTTTTTCATTCCATTTCTTTTCTCTGAAAAAGTTGTATTTGTCTTTTTGCCTAATTAATTCCTACCCAGTATTTACAGTCTAACTTAAATAAGAACATTTCTTCCATGAAGATTTCTTTGATATCTCCTATGAATAAATAACCAGACTACATAGGAATTAATTTTTACATTTTCATGAAGCATTCATTCTATATTTTCAAAAAAAGTAGAATGAACATGCTATTATTTAAGTTAGATTATAAATAGTTATCTGTGATTTCCCCCTCCACAATATCCAAACTGTAGACTTCATGAAGATAGAGGTAAAGGTGTCTTAACTGTGCATAGATCAAGCACTTAATAAATGTTGTTCAAACTTAATTGATGGTCATTTCACCGTTCAGATTGCCTCTCCTCTATCTGAAGGATTGTATTCAATGTTGAACATTACATTTAAGGAAGAATGTTTGTGAAGCAGAATTCATTTAGAGGTACAAGGTGGTAATAGTGCTTGGAATTGTCATATGAGAATCATTTGCAGGAATTGGTATGTATAACCAGCAGAGAGGAAGATGTAGATTGGGGCACAATGTGTGTTTTCAAATATTTAAATAACAATCATTTGGGAGAGATTTTAGACTTCTACTTAGTTCTAAAGTTGAGTCCTAGGACCAGTAGAAGATAGTTACAGAAAGGCAAGGCTCAATATAAGAAAAATTTTCCATCATCTAACATATCTTATCGGCCTTCAAATCAAATTGATTCTACCACCAATCTCTCTCTTCCTTCCTATTCTCAAAATATTCCTCTTCAAATACTGTATGTTAAAACCAAACTAATTGACTTTTCATCCATCATATTCATGCATTTTCCCATAACATTTTGTATACTTGAAATGTCTTTTCCTATATTATTGAAATTCTATCTATTCTTCAAAACTACCTCCTTGATCCCAGACTGCTGCCTGACACCAAAACTTACCTTTAAAAAGATGTCAGTTTTCTTTTAGTGATGTTATTTGTTTGTAAATATTAGAATATGGCAATTTTGCAAAAATTGAGGTGATGCACCCTGGAAAAATAAATGGTGGCTGAAGGAAGGCTATAGCATATTTCTATGATGCAAGAAGTGGTAAAAGATATACTATCAAGGAAATGTATGATTGGGAAGGGAAGTGTTTTTGGTTATATACAGTGAGAGTGACAGATAACAAGTATACAGTTTAATGCACTTGTGCCCATAAAATAGAAAAAGACCTAAAGGAAGGTTTTAAATCTATTGAGTAGAACTTTAATAAGAGATCTATGGGAAAACTGAATAAGAATTACATAGAATGCAAAGATGCAGTTGAGTTGTGATCTCTATCAAAGGAAAGAATATCTGCATTGATGAGATCACAAAGTCAGTGAAGTATTAAAATATAAATTCTTAATCAAACTAATTAGTACCCTTCTCCTAACATGGAAATAATTTTATTAGATAAATATAGTCAATCTAACATTACTAATTGTTTTCCACAAAACCTGTTCCTAGATGAAAGAGTTTAGATTGTAGTTTGTTTAATAGCTATGCCCCAGATTTATGCATTTGGAGCCTCTTTGGATATTGTTAGAACAATGTTTTCGATGTTAAAGATTGATGACAATATATGGCTTTTGTGACTCCAAGCCAATGTTGGTGGGAGATTGTTATGAAGAGCATGTGTGTCTATATTAACATGGATCAGCGTGGCCTCTGGACTACAAATTCCTCACTCCTGATTTATGACCAATGATGAATCTAATCAACATGTAGAAATTCTTTTAAAATGGCTTTTAAAGCATTTTAAATATGTTTTTATTTGCAGTATTTTAGAGGACAGTTCTTGAAAACTAATCTTAGTTTTTCAAACATCCTTAGTTATATTTAAGTTAGTAAGAAATATTTCCTAAAAGACTAGAACCATTGGTAGATATCAGTGTAGAAGGAACAATGCTAGATTTGGAATTGTAAATGAGTTAAAATCCTGCCTTGAAAACTCCTTTTCTGTATGATGAAAGTCAGTCACTTGATACTTTGAGACTCAGTTTCCTTATCTGTAAAATGAAGTAACATCATCTCAGTGTTTATCTCCTTGAATTATGAGAATAAACTTGTTTTTCTCCCAATAAGTAAAAAATTCTTGTTGAACATAGACCTCAATAATTATGATAATTGTTATTCTTAGCAAAAGATAGCAAAATTATTATTGTTAACAAAAGATATATCTGTTATTTCACTGGTATAGGGAACTTCTTAGTGAGGATAGATCCTCTATCACTGCAGGTTGGCACAGTATCTGGAAATGATAATCTTAGAGATTTCCTAAGAATATTTTCAGACATTCTTTGATAGTAACTCCTACTATCTTCTTATTTTCTTCTTAATTCTGTAATCTAGCTCCTGACATCATCATTCAACTTCTCCATCCAAAGTTACCAATGAACTTCTAAATCCAATGACTTTTTGTCTTAATCTTCATCTTTCTTAACTTCTCTGTAGCCTTTGAAACTCTTGATTATTCTTTCCTCCTCAAAAATCTCTTCTCTACCGGTTCTTCTCTTACCTTTTTGACCATTTTTTTTCAGTCTTTGCTGAATCTTCATCCAGGTCATGTCCACTAAGTATGGGGTCCCTTAGAGCTGTCTTCTGTGTTCTTCTGTTTTCAATATATACTATTTCACTTGGTGATCTTGTCATTATCCATGGATTTAATTATCATCTTTATACTGACCAGTCTCAAAGTTACTTATTCAGTCTGAAAATTTCTGCTGACCTCCATTCTTCCATCTCCAACTGCCCATCCATCAGCTATCTCAAAATGAAAATTGTAAACATCTGAAGGTAGGCATTTTAAAACTGGACTCACTATTACATCTCTTTTCCTCCTCTCCTAAACCATTCCCTGTTTCAAACTTCCCTATTACTGACAAGATGAGATGAGGGCCATTGTCAGTTTTCTTGACCATGTCTTGCCATTGGATTCAGATGACTTTGGAGGAGATTTTGCACAACTCTGCCTTGTATAAATCCAATTAACTTTCAAGACATCTCCTTATTCAAGAATGAAGGACAAATAGCAATGTCAAAGATATCACCATCCCTCAGGCTCACAATCTAGAAGTCATCTTTATTTCCTCATTATCTCTCATATCCAATCTGGTGTCAAAATTTGTCACTTTCACCTTTGTATCATTTCCCAATTATTTCTCCTTTTCTTTTCTGATATTGCTAGCCTGGTATAGGGCTTCATCTCCCCATGACTGAATTAATGCAATACACTGCTTGGTGGGTCTGCTAACCAGCACTGACCTCCTGGGATTGTGACAATAAAATAATTGCAATATTTTAAAAAGTGTTTTCTAAACATTAAAATGCTGTGTAAATGAGCTGTTGTTATTATTCTCAACACTAGCTCATTTTTTAACATCACTTACATTTATATAATGCTTAAAGGTTGTAAATACCTTGTCAGAAAGAAAAATTATTAAATGACTTCTGGTGAGATACATTGGTAGACTTGGAACAAATCTTAGCTTTCATTAGTATAATCAGTTTAGCCTCAAGTGACCCAAATAGAGGCAAATATGAGACTCAAATTCATATCTCCTTATTCCAAGTTTATGGTTTATAATGTATACAAACAATTAGAATAAGAACTTGCTATATGTAATGTTGAACAAAATCATAGAGCTAGTCGAGATCTTAGAGACCTTTATCATGAACTATGGGGAAAAGAAAAAAAAAAAAACCCAAAGAATTTCCTATGAAATGTCAATGAGTCCCCAGACTAGTAGTGAAAAAGGTAACTGGAAAGTCAATGTGATTTTGACCAGATAGGAAAGGGACTTAATCTTTCAGAGACTAAAGCAATGAATTGAGTCAGGACTGTAGGGTGAAAGAAAAGTGATTAAGTCAGAAGAACTCATCTGTGAAATGAGGGGGTTGTACTATCCCTGAAGGCTCTGATTTCTATGATCCTATGAACTCTAACCTTTAAGATTAGGATATAGAGGAGGAAATTTGAGACTAGATGGGAGCAAAGACAGAGTTCCTGTAAATGATTGTTCACTGCTTTAACCTGGATGAAGCTAAACGAATAATATGAAACTGTGCTTTTGAAAAAACTCAATATAGTTTTTATCCTGAAATTCCTTTATGCTTTAGCAAAGTTTAATTGTGTTTGAAGTGACTATTCAGAGCAAAAAGGGAACACTGAAGAAGAGATAGTGGGAAGAGATTGGGGTCGAGGGTCAAAGTATTTTACAGAGAAATTTTACCTTTTTTATACTTGGAGGATGGCGTCCATTAGAGTGAAACTAAAGTCTGCTGAGTAGATGGTATGGGTTGCTATGGCTCACTTTGTCACACTTGTGGACTCATGCTAAGTTAATAAGGACAGCTCTGAGGACATGGGTCATTCATAATGCTTCTTTATCCCACAAAGACCATTTTAGAGCAAAACTAAAAAGTGCAATTTGTGCAAAAAAAAAAAAAAGAGGCTATTTAGGAATAGAATTCTATAATGTGTCTACCTTGATGTGATATGTCCAGTGTCTACCTTGATGTGATATGTCCAAAACCCACAAATGAAGAAAAAGAAAAAAATATTCCAATATGGAGAAAGGTTGATTTTCTTTGGTAGCCCTATTATTAGTCAGTCATAGATATAACACATGACCCCAAATTGTGTGTAAAAGATAATATCTGTGCTTTGAGTCTATGGACTAAATAGTGTGCTTCTGACAGGTTTGCTGCAAATCCACTGAGGGCTCAGCTGCCATTCCATAGGGCCACAGAGTGCAAATTAGCTATTCAGGCTCTATTGGCAAACA
This sequence comes from Sminthopsis crassicaudata, assembly GCF_048593235.1. Taxonomy (NCBI): domain Eukaryota; kingdom Metazoa; phylum Chordata; class Mammalia; order Dasyuromorphia; family Dasyuridae; genus Sminthopsis; species Sminthopsis crassicaudata. Next base: position 118,887,957 of record NC_133619.1, on the reverse strand, counting down.
GAGAAAGCCATGTGCAATCTGCTATTTGGTCTAAATATCTGTGGCATAAACAGCCACTTTAAAATGATTATAGTTATTTGATCCTGCAATTTAATTGTATGATAAAACTGTATGTATTTATGATCTATCTGCCTGACTTAGGAGAACAAATATCACAAAAGACCTCGCGTGGTAGAAACCACTATATTTGTCAGTCACTTGTAGGACTTGCCCACCAAATAAAGATTTTTGAAGGATGATTAAAAAAATCAACAGAAAAATATGCTTTGTTCTATTTAAGCTAATGAAAGAATGACCAGGAAAAACTAAGGTGTATGTTTTGGAGGGAAACACACACACACAGCACACACACACACACACACACACACACACACACACACACACACTCTTAAATGAAGAATTCCTTCACCTATACTAAGAACTGCACAGGCTAAAAACAGACACAAAGAAAGAGAGGTAAGTACATCATAATCTAATGGAGCTGGGGAAACCACTAGGCTGTCAATTCACTGAGCTAGAGATGTAGGAACAGAATGGAGCCTTTCAATTCTGCTGCCTTCTCCCTGGGGTTAGAGACCGGTTGCCATGGATATTCTGGATTCCTGCAGCTAATGGGCGGGAGCTCTGTAGCTGTGGTATCCTGGGGACTGGCTAGGGTGAAACATGAAATGGAGGCCTGTGGGTGTAGTGGTGGAAGACTGGGAAACAGGAGGTCAGGGGTCAGTTTCCAGCAGCGTTAAAGCTGAATTTTATTTCAAGTCACATTCATTTGGCAATCTGTATTTTCCTGAAAATCAGACCTTTTTGTCCTTCCCCTACTGTGCAAGAGAATCATCATCTCTTTAAAATGGTTACTATCACAGCACTAAATAGCATGCACTATAATTAGATGTGCACCAATGGTTTGGATATCAATTTTTTTTAACATAACTTTTTTTGGGAAGAATAATTTTAGCCTGGTTCAGAGTTTAAACTGTTTTTGATTTTGAAACATAGTACACCAGGAAAAAAAAAAAAAGGTGGAGTATGATTTATTCTTGGTTTATTTTACTTGTAAGATGGATGTTACTTAGCATTCTGCCAATTGCCTACCACAGCCCTGGCCCTCTTTCCCTTACTTCTCCCCTCCTCAGTCTTTAACCAGGTCACAGAAAGAAAAAAAAAAAAATCCATCTGTGTGATCATTTGGTTTGGAAGAAACTAGATAATCAAGCTTGATAAAGCATATTCTCAAGTAGCAGCTATAAATGCTGATATGTTCAAGGTGTGACCATAGCCCCTCACCTTTCAAATCCTATTTCTTTACAGGTTCCATTAAAAACATAACATATAACTTGTTAGATTATCTCATGGAATAAAATATTAAACAATTAATTAACTCTAAATTCCTACCAATCATCACAAGATGACTTGTTTAGATGCAGAATAAATAAATATTTTTCAATGAAATCTGTGTTACAAAAAGAGAAGTATTTTGATGGCAAGATTAGGGGGATATATTTTGAAACCTATAGGGTACTGTAACATAAATTCAGTTTTGAATTCAATTTGGTGTTTTGTACCTTTCATGTACTTGCATCCTTGAAAGCCTGCCTTCCTCTTGTTTATTATATCAATGTCCAATACAATTCAAAAGACAGGCAGGATTACTGTTGGTCTACAATTTCGATTTGCATTTAAAATAACTTGTACTTCTTTTTAAAAGGGGGTCTGTGAATGGGGATTCTATAATGGAGAAGAAGGAACAACAGTTGAATTGTGAAGTTTGCAGTAGAATACCTTCATGGAATATGAAGCATTAAAATTATTTTCAAAGCACTCATAATCAGCTGCTTGCTAGGCAAATCCTGTATGTTAAATGTGGAATTTATTATCTTCTTCTCTAAACCTAGTTATCATTCTGTTCTATTTGTGTTGTAATTCTTTATCACTCAGATGTATAACCTCATAGTCATCCTTGATTTAGTTGCTTATTTCCTCCCAGTTGTTAGTGCTCTCTCCCAAAATTACCTTATATTCATTTACTTGTGAGCACACTATCCCCCAGCAGAATTTAAGCTCCTTGTGAGGAGAGAGTATTTTGTTTTTGTTTTTTCAGTCCTAATGTCTAGAATGGTATCTTATGCACAGTAGGCAATTATATGTTTGAATAAGTTCAGTTGGTGATTCAGTAGAAACCTTTCTGTGAATTTTGTAAGAATTGGTTCAGCGAGGACTTTCTGAGACCAGAGTTGAATTCAGGAGGATGATTCTTCCTAACTTTTGGTCCAGCACTATCACTTAGCTGATATCATATAGATATTGAGTAACTAGTATGTACTTTGTGACATTGTATAAAGTATTCATAATGTATATAAAGCATAACTTTATTCACAGTATGTTTAGATGGCAAACTTGAATCCTCTGTTCTGATATGAATCAGAAGCAATAGGACTTAGCTTGTACCAGAGTGCAAGAAAGAAAACTTTAGTATTACATTGTTTAAAAAAAACATATACTATTATTATGTCAGATAGTGCTTATCTGTTATGTCAAAGCTATTTAAGAAGCCCAGCTTGAGAAACATAGCATTTGTATAGTGCTTAGACAAAGACATTTAGTCTTTCTGGACCTCAGTTTCCCTTTTTTGTAAACTTAATTCCTGATGAGTATCTGATAACTAAGATTCATTCCAACTCCAAAATTCAATGATTTTTAGTAAATAATGAAATGAAATATGCTTTTTTTAACTCTCAAATCAGCAGGCAACCATGTATACATAGACTTGTGACAATATTGTCAGTTTCACTATCATGTTTTTAGCAAGCATAAAGATGGTATATTTTTCAATTAAAAAATGACTATTCACTATATATACGGTATACAATACATTATATTGATGGTACACACAGACAAGTCTGATTTTTTTTTCAGTATGTTCAAAGATGTGTCCAAGAATTTGTGAGATGACTATCTGTAATAATCTGGATGTCAAGTATAAGAATATTTTAGATTGCCAGGAAAAATTGCATATGAAATATATCTAAAAATATAAAAGTATAATTCATCAGGTTAAATTCAGGTTAAAAAGACATGTTATTTAGCCAAACTTACAGCAACCATCTATATCTTTGTATATACGTTTCAGAGTTGCCTTAATTGGGCAGAGTTTAAAGGACTGACCCAGGATTTCCTAGCTGATAAGCTCAAAAGAGTATATTGGAAGCTGAGGTTTTCTTCAAGTTAAGCACTTTATCCACTATCTTACACACTCTCTCATGACACTATTATTTATAGACTGAACAAAGTGGAGGTTTTTAGAAAAATAGTTATTTGAACTTTTATACAACTATTATCAAATGAGGTAATATTTTTAAGTGCTTAGCACATTGCTTGATACACAGTAGATACTATATTAATACTTCTTTCCCCCATTACAATAGAAAATAAACATATTGCAGGGAATATACTGCTCCTTTTTGGGTCTCTGCAAATCCTAGAATAAAATGAAAATTAGTTTTTTGTAAGTTAATTCAATTCTATTATTCTTGTAGGCTAGATCTAATTCAATCAGGTAGTTTAGGCCTTAAAACCTGAATTTTAGTGTTCTACATTTATAAAAGTAAATAGGTAATTGCAATATCTCTACTTCATTTTGTTCCATTTTTCTGGTTGACTGTTTCCTCTAAGAATAGGTTGTATAAATAAAGTTCTCATTTGTAGCTTGGTCTAGTTCAAAATATAATGTATAAGGAATATGACTGTTTAACTATCCTTAGCAAAACTTCCAGTATAATTTGACTCCTCCTGATGTTTAGTTTGCATTTACATAACATTTTAAGACTCGCAAAGTGCTTTACAAAATTATCTCACTTTATCCTCACAAAAATGCTGAGAGATAGGTATTATGATCATCCTCATTTTACACATGAAGAAACTGAGGCACACAGAGGTCAAGTGATTTGTCCAAGACTAACACCTTCTATACAAGACTGTTTTAAGCATCAAATGAGAGGATATATGTAAGGTGCTTTATAAACCTTAAAGCACTTGTGTCATTTCCATTTCTAAATATATCTCATCATCATTCTCATCCCCAAAAGTCTTTCTTTAGATTAAAAAAGAAGATTAAAAATGTAACAAAACTAATCAAAGCATCCGCTATGTTTGGCTACATGTATAAAGTTCTGCACCTATACCTTGCTTCTTTTGCTCCCCATCTCTATAAAGAAAGAATTGTGGAATCAAAAACAGAGCTGAAAGGAATCTTAGAAATCTAATAAGACACCTCTTTTTAAATAGGAGGAAACTGAGACCTGGGGAAGAAGGGATGGTATAAATGGCTTGCCCAAGGTCATAGTCAGCATCAGATTTAATGAGGAACATTTTCCTATCTCTCCTTAAGAGACTGTCAAAGAGCAGCGGCTAGATGGTGCAGTAGATAAAGCACCAGCCCTGAAGTCAGGAAGACCTGAGCTCAAATCTGGCCTTAAACACTTAACACTTCTAAGCTGTGTGACCCTGAGCAAGTCATTTAACCCCAATTGCCTCAGGAAAAAAAAATTAGTCAAAGAATAATTATAAATATGCAGCATTCAGATTTTTATTGCTATTATTGTTCCTTTCATTTACATTATTTTAATCATTGTATATATATATATATATATATATATATATTTTTTTTTTTTGCCTACTTCACTTTACATCAATTCCTATTTTCCCATGCTTCTTATACTTTGAATATTCATCAGATGTTATTTTTATTGTTGTTTTCAGTAATTTTTGCCGTCAGACTCTCCATGATTCCATTTGGGGTTTTCTTGGCAAAGATACTAGAGTAATTTGCTATTTTTTCCTCCAGTTCCTTTTACAGATGACAAAACTGAGGCAAAAAGAGTTAAGTGATTTGTTCAAGGTCATACAACTACTGAGTATCTGAGGCTGGATTCTAACCTTGGTCTTCCTGACTCCAGGCCTGCTGCTCTCTCTATCCACAGTGCCACCTAGGTGCCCATTTCTTATAGCATCTATATATTCCAATTTGTATAGCCGTTCCTTAATTAATGGGCATCTAATTTCTTTTCAATTCTTTGCAACTTCAAAAAAGCATTTCTATACTTATTTTGGGGTACCCATATCTTGGCTTTCTAACTTTAACTTTCTTGAGGTGTTTGCCTTGCAGTAGGTTCTCTGGGTAAAAAAAGATGTAGACATTTTAATTACTTTTTTTGGGATAATTCCAAATTGTTTTTCAGAATGATTACGCTAATTTACAGGTCCCAGGAGCAAGGTATTAGTGTAACTGTTATCCTATAATCCCTTCAACACAGACTATTTCCATTTTTTGGTTATCTTTGTCAATTTTTTAGTTGTGAGAAAAATCCTTAGAGGTGATATGAGACCAGTTGGTTTAGTATCCAGAATGAAAAAGGTCATGGTACTGCTATTTCCTGCCATAACCAGGGCAAATCCAGACTACTATGTTGTTCAGTTTTTGGAAATACATATTTTAGGAAATACATAGATAAACTGTACCCTCCTTAAGAGGGTGACCAGAATGGTGAGAAACATATATGGGAATTGGCTGAAGGAACTGGAGATATTAATCTAAAGAGATTAAGATTAGGTGGACCATGATAAATTGTGTTCAGAAATAGGTGTCACGTTTAATAGAGATAATACTTACTCTATTTAGTCCCACAGTAGGTTCTAAAAATAAATAATTAAAATAAATAAAAATAAAAATAAATCTCTATTTGTCCCCATCACTGTGGGGATAACAACATATATAGGTAGATAGTAGGTAGGTAGATAGACAGATAGAGATATAAAGGAATTTTTTAAAGACCAAAAAGGAAAAGAGGAAAAAGTCAGTCTGATCAATGGTTGCAAATATGTGCATTGTATAATCCTTTCACCTCTGCAAAAAGTAGGGATGTCTTCTCTTATCAAGTCTTGAGCCATGCTTATTCTTTATAATTTTGCAACCTCTTCCTTCCTTCTCCATTTCCATTGTGCATTATTTCTTGGTTTTACTGACCTTCACTGCATCAGATCACATAAAAATTTCCATGTTTCTTTATATTTATTAAATTCATCTTTTCTTATACCACAGTAATATTTCATTATATTCACTGTGCCACAATTTATTTGACCATTCTCAGTTGATATTAATCTATTTTATTTATAATTTTTTTGCTATCACAAAAACTGCTCCTATAGATATTTATTGTATGTAGGGATCCCAGGAATAAAATTTCTGTGTCAAAAGGTAAGTACATGTTAGTTATTTTATTTTCATAATTCCAAATTGCTTTCCAAATTGGTTGTCCTGATATATAGCTTCACCAACAATGCAATGTGTGCCTGCCTATCTTTCTACTATCCTATATCTTCCCATGTAATGAGAAGATAGACTACTTGGAGGGGATAAACAAATAAAGCCAGATTCTGAATGTGACCATAATTAGAGACGCATGGTCAAATGTTTCTAAATCTATTCAATTGGGTCTCTGTCATCTGGAAAATATTTTATATTAATAATTATTTTCTTTAAAGACTTGCTCTTTCAGAGTATCTATTTTACCTTTTAATATTTCTATTTATCCATCTCAATATATTTATTATTTAATATAATAATAGCTTATAAGAGGTAGCATAGTGTCAAAATGGATAAAGTTCTGACTTTGGAGCCAGGAAAACCTGGTTTTACGTTCCATCTCTAGTACATAGATATTGTATGATCTTGAACAAGTTAAAAGCATCCTTCTCAGGACTCTTGGCTTCCCTGCCCTGATAAAGGGAATTTCCTTATCTGATTCTTCTGTACTAGTGGAATCATTGGATTTTGTCCTAATTTTGTTCTAGACGCACTATATTTTATATTCATGATTTCATGAATGTTCATGATTTCAACAATTCTATAAACTAGGTACTATAGATGTTGATTGACTGTGGTCTTTTGTTCTTGAAGAGGATCAAAATGACATCATATGTTAGAGTTAAGTTAGTGTGTACTACTATGATCAGACCAATATAAAGGCTCAGACACAAATATGAACATTTGGGATGGATTCTCTAACTTTGCACATCTCACATTTGTTCTGAAGTAATTCAATTCTGCTTTGCTCAAAGAGCACAGCACTTTCTCTGATGGGGGCACTCCATGCTGTCTCCCATGTCACACAAGAGAGACCTTGAGAGTGTCCTTGTATCCCTTTTTCTGACCACCTTGTGAGAGCTTGTCCTGTGTGCATTCTCCATAAAATAATTTTTTGAGCAAGCACATATTTGACATTTGAACAGTGTGGCCAGTTCAATGGAATTGTGCTCTCTTCAGTTTGAAAGCTTGGCAATTTAGTTTGAGGAAAGACCTCAAAGACTGTATTTTAGTGCTTTAGTGACTTGTCTAAATTTATGCAGTAAATCATGGAGTATATTAGAGATAAAATTCAAATACAGTACTTATTCTGGCTTCCACTTGTTTCTCCAAAAAAAAAAAAAGGGTATAATGGAAAAGTGTCTTAACCTTTCAATCATGACTAGGGGAATCCCTATATGTTTTCCATGAGACCATAACCTAGATACTACTACTCACTTGAGGGTAACAGATATTAAAAATTGGATGCAAAGTAACTGAGAAGAAATAGTCACCAGAATGCTGATTTTACAAATTGTGGCCTTGGACAATAACAGTAAATATCACTCTTATTGATTAAAGAAAAGCAGAGATAACATCGAAAGTCCTTTTCTCATCCTGGGATCCTTGGAAAGTTAGATCTGCTAACCAAGTGCAAATGAATTCTAGTAATAGATGGTGGGCTTCCATTCATGTTTAGCTATTAATACCCTGGGGTTACTAAAGGAAATAGGCCCTATTTAGACTATGTCTTTAGGAATGCTATCTCACACTACATAAATAAAGGTCTGCCATAAGATAACCAAACTTTGAGACTCATTCAAACTGGTTTATTCCAATTTAAACATGTAGTTATTAATTCCTTATAGGTTAATCAATGTTTACAGGAAAAAAGTCAGCACAATAGAATATGCTCAGATCTAAAGGAAATATCTTTTTTGGGGGAGCCACCTAATAGAAGATACCATGTCAGGAAGCTTTTAATGTCTCCATCACTTCTTAAGTTCATTAAATAGGATTCTTCAGTTGTATCAATAATTTCTTTAACTATTTATTTATTTCCTCAATTTATTTCAGTAAGTGGCATTCTTCAGTTGTATCCATAATTAATTTAACTATTTATTTATTTCCTCAATAGTATTTTATTTTTCCAAATACATATAAACATAGTTTTCAACATTCATTTTTTTTCCTCCCTTCTCTCTTCCCTCTTCCCCAAAACAACTAATCTGATATAGGTTTAATAAGTACAGTCCTTTAAAACATGTTTCCATATTTGTCACACTGTTACTATAACTTTAAAAAGATTCTCAAAATTAATTTTGTGACCAATGTAGGGAATTTCATCCTTTCATAACTGGCACCCTGCTTTCTTTCTTCTTATTATTGTTATCCTCAGGAACTTGTAAAGTTTTTGAGGATGGAAAACATTTTTTTGTTCAGTATGGTATTATTCTCCAGTGCCTAGCCCAGTGCCTGACACATATTATCAGGTACTTAATAACTGAATGTCAGATTGGACTGATGGATCTCTGATTTCTCTGGCTCTGGGGAAAATAAAGTGTCCCAAAAACTTTTCTTCAATGCTTTTGGCCACTGAGAAGAGATAGAATAAAAAAGCAGATGAGGTTGGATTATTATAAGAATTGTGCTTCTAGGATGGAGTTTGCAATATTCAAAAGTTCAGATGGGTTTGTAAGTTCCTTTAGTTTCTGGAATAACAATATAGTTTATTTTCATTTCCTCTCTCCACAGTGAAATATAGTCTTTTTAAATATATGATGAGTTCAGGTATATTCATTTATTCATCCAACAAATATTTTCAAGCAATTATTTTGTCCAAAACTCCATGCTCAGTGCTTGAGGGATACAAAAATGAATAAAATAGATTCTGTTCTCAAATAGATTGGTCACTGCCCTTTTTGATTATTATCCAACAATAATTCTTGCTTTTTTAGAGAGAATTGCAGCATGATATAGAAGAAAATGCCCTAGATGGGATGTCAAGAAACCAGTGTTCTAGCACTAGTTTGCCATTCATTAGCTGTATGACCTGGGGGGAAGAAAAGGGGGGGGGACTGTATTTTAGTTTCCTAATGAGGGAGTAGGGAGGGAGGACACTAAATGTTTTCCCCTTTCCAGTCTCTATTTTTTTCTGTATCCAACTCCCACTTAACAGTTCTCTTTTCAGTTTTATCCCAAATAAGTTAAAAGTATATGGTGATTATTTTAGTTAAGGTTTGGATGTCCTTTTGGACACTAAAAGATAATTCATTTATATTATCAAAAATTAAAATTTTATTTTATTTTATTTAAAACTTTTGGAATAAAGCAATTCTATAACATAATAAAACAGATGATTATACATGGAAGTACAAATCTATTATTTACAACTTGCTATTTCTTTTAAATATATAATAAATTTATCATGCATATTTCTTCCCCCCACCTATTTTGGAGCTATTTTCTTATTTGGCCTCTGAACTGATTCAAAGGAAAGTTCTTGCTCCCCAAATGCTGGGTATTAACAAAAGCTTCAATTTTAAAAAGATATCTTTTTTTAGTGGAAATGACAAGGAAGAAACATTAATATCTGCTTTACTTCTGCACTCTAAATTTGATGGGTCTTTTTCATCTGACTTGCAGTTGTAATCTTCCATGTATGTTGTCTCCCTCATTAGAATGTTAGTCTCTTGAGAGAAAAGACTGCCATACTTTTTCATTAATATCCTCAGTGCTAAGCATAGTAACTTGTGTATAATAAGCACTCAATGCTTCATTCATGAATTCATGCATTCATCCATCTTTGAGAGACCTGCCACTTTTGTAGATCCATAGACTTTGGAAAACCTTTGCAATAGTAACTGTTTAAAAAAGTATAAATATTAAATCACTGGATATAGATTACTTGACCAAAAGAAGAGGGAGAATGTGAATAGAGTTGTCTCTTGTAAGGACATACTTTCTTGTTTACTCAAAAGTATGGATTGTTTTTTCCTTTGTAAGGTTAAAATTTCTGGAATCAGGATTATATAATACATGTATGAAGTTGCAAATATGTAGCCTTGAAATTTCTGTGATGACTGGAGTCTGTCAGGTGGAGTCAGTCACCAAGTGTGTGTTGTTTCACACTTCACGGTTTTGTTTCACGGGTTTCAGAGGAAAATGTAGTATGCATTTCTGAAAATGTTCTTAGATTGACTCAGTTTACCAGGTAAGTGCTTCCTGACAGTGACAGTGATTGTCTTACTATAACAAAGCTGCCAACATGTGGGAAAAGCTTAATTATGATGATTGGAAGATTGATGGGAAAAGTTCAATGTCTATCATTTTATAAGCATATAAAAAAAAAAAAACCCAGTGAAGAAAATCTCCTTATCAGTGTATATCAGCAACTTTCTTTGCAATTTTTAACCTTAGACAATTGTCTGGAAGCACTGAGAGGTAAATTTACTTGACATGGGTCATTCAGCCAGTATATGTTAGAAGTGGAAATTGAAGCCAGGTGTTCCTGACTACAAGTCAATACTGAAACTACTCTATCCTTACTGTCTCTTTACAAATTAGTTTAATAAGATGGAAAACATTCAAGTACTCAGTTATTCAATTCATTTAAACTTGAATGGAAAAATCAAATTATCTGTGTGTAGGTATGACAAGAGAAGACAGTTTTGACATTCTCTGTTTCATGAAAGCAAAGATGTCCTTGTAGAATTGCTAGTGTTCTTTCTTTCTCCTCCCTACTTTCATACTGTTTTGTAACTTTGAAATCCATGTTTAGTACAAACCCTTCAGTGGTGAAGAAGATATTTTAATTTTGGAATTACTGGCTATATAACGTGCAAACAAGCAATAAAAGTCTGTGTAGTAAAGGATTAAATGCAAAAAAAAAAAAGACCTCTTGAAATATTATTGTGCCTACCAATTTTCTAAATTTGTGGGGTATCTTATCCCATAATGAACATGAATATATGGATATGGTGTTTACAACTCATTTACGCTCACTCAGATAATTTTTGATTCATGTTACATAGAAAATAGAGCTGTCCCTGTTGTCCAACATTATTTTGATAAATCCTGATGTTGTGAATTCCCTTTTGAATGCTTCAGAAGATAAGGAGAAAGAAAAGAATAAAGTTAGTTTCCTTTGAAAATGGTCTTATTATAGCTTTCCAGCTATTTCAAATTCTTTTCTTGAAGGCTATGGCACTCAGGGGCTAAGTCAGAGAATACAATACTTAATTGTGTAAATGAATAATATAAATTTTTGTTTTCAAAGCACTTTCAAACCATTTACTGAAAAATTCTTATTATGGAAAATAATTCTTTTTTTTTTTTTTAATTATAGCTTTTTATTTACAAGTTATTGCATGGGTAATTTTTCAGCATTGACAATTGCAAAACCTTTTGTTCCAACTTTTCCCCTCCTTTCTCCCACTTCCTCCCCCAGATGGCAGGTTGACCAATACATGTTAAATATGTTAAAGTATAAGTTAAATACAATACACACACACACACACACATATATGCATGTTCAAAAAGTTATTTTGTTGTACAAAAAGAATCAGACTTAGAAGGAGTGTACAATTAGCCTGTGAAGGAAATCAAAAATGCAGGCGGACAAAAGTAGAGGGATTGGAAATTCTATATAGTGGGAGAATAATTCTTAATTTACAATTTAGGGAGAACAGGTAAGAATAAATGAGAGAGATAATTGAAAGAGAAACATTCAACATTTTCACTCAGATTTTGAACAGACACTGTGGATTAAAAACTTACTCAAAATTTAAAGTTATGATTACTTGTTAAATCTCCCTGTGTACTTTTTTTTGTTCTTTGAGACCATGACTTCTTTGGTGTAGATGTTTCCTCCACCTATTCAGATGACATCCATTATTCACATTTTGATTTCCATGACATGGTTGCCATCCATATTTTTCCCCACAAATTCTCCATAACTAGACATATAACTAAAGAATAAACCTGGGGCAGCTAGGTGGCACAATGGATAGAATACCAGCCCTGAAGTCAGGAGGACCTGAGCTCAAATATGGCCTCAGATACTTAAAATGTCCTAGCTGTGTGACCCTGGGGAAGTCATTTAACCCCAATTGCCTCAGGGGATAAAAGAAAAAAAAGAATGACATATGACTGACATATAATATTTGTAGTTTACATTGTACTTTACAAATATCATCTTATAACAGACTCGTGAGTTAGGTATTACAGGATTGTCGCCATTTACAGATGAGGAAGCTGAGCCTTAGAGAATTTTAATGATTTTCTTCATTTGTATACCAGTGTCAGTGAGAGAATTTGAATCTAGGTCTTTTTGACTCCAAATCTATTCTATCTGCCAGACTACATTAATTGTTTTGTTTTGTTTTGTTTTTTGTAATAATATCCAGCACAGTTCTATATATACACATCAAGTTCTTAAATATGTATTTACCAAATAAGTCATGGGGGTTGAAGATAAGTAAGACCAAGCTCTCTGGGGACCATCATAGCTGGTTATAGTTAATCATTCAATAAATATTCATTAAATACCTTACTGTATTTTAGGTATTAGGTACACATTCAAAAAAATGAAACTATTCTTATAGTCAAAAAACTTATACTAGTAATACAAATGTTAATTTCTGTTTAGTAGATAATAGATAACTATAATACTATGAAATTATATGGAAAACCTTATTAATTATTATGTTGTTTGAATCTAGCTTTATATGGCTAGAAATTGCCTAATTTTAAAACTTTGAGTTTTATAGTCAGGCTGACCTCAGAGACTCTGGAGAAACTGGATGGCTACAGCAATGTGTAAATCTTACTCAACTCTTGTTTTGGGCCTAAGGAAAGCTTCAAAACAAATTTGAATGCTTATACTGAGTTGCTGATATGTATTTCTTTCTTTTTTTTTTTTCTGATATACATTTTAAATTGCTGTTCTCTATAAACTGCTTAATGCCCATGAGTGGTCAATCAGACATATATCTTTTCTATCCTTGTTTGAACTATATAATATAATCTCACAAAGACACTGGGAGGGAGGGAACTGCAACTTTTTTTTGGTTGTCTACTATGCTAAATGACCAAATGTAATTCTTTCTAGAATTATTTTAGGTTTGGATTTGTTTTTGCTACTAACAGATATTAGGATTGTTAATATCTTTGTGTTATAAGTAGTGGTTTTTTATCTTTAGTTTTTGAAGAGGATCATGACTTCAGGGAGATGATGCCATAAAATGCAAATGAATTGGATTTAAGTGAGGGAAGGCTGTACGAAGTCACCAGTCTCACTTTCCTCTCCAAAACAGTTTGACCCCAGTGACAACATATAGATCAGTTTGATTGGAGATGACTTTGCATGCAAGTGGGAGACCTTGGCCTTTTTAAGCTAAAATCTTTCCCAGGTCTCAATTTGACTGAAGCACTGTGTATCCAGGGATTAAGGTTAGGTAAGAAATGAGGCAGAGAATGGTCTCTGATGGTACCTAATCAAAAACTCTGCGAAGGGAAGACCCTCAGGATCTCTGGATCAAAAAGAATATAGTTGCTATTTATGTTCACTCCAAGTCTTCAGGACCCAAACAATGACCAGGTAGAGTTTGGGCTGGTATCCACTCTTGGCCAATCCAGAGTCATTTGGTTTTAAGACATGATTCTTAAGAAAGAAACTAATTTATAAATCCCAAAGAATTTAGCAAGGTTTCAGAGACCAAAATTTGCATTGATTTAGGCAAAGAACCTGCAAATAAGGCTATTATATCCAATATGCATGTACACAACATATATATATATACACACATATATATATATGTGTGTGTGTGTGTGTGTGTGTGTGTGTGTGTGTGTGTGTTTTCCTCAATATGCTGCAAGGAAATTATGGCCTCAAAATAATGTCCTTATAGACATAAATTTTATTTTTTACTGTGGCAATTGGGGTTAATTGACTCGCCCAGGGTCACACAGCTAGGAAATGTTAAGTGTCTGAGACCGAATTTGAATTCAGGTCCTCCTGAATTCAGAGTTGGTGCTCTATCCCCTGCGCCACCTAGCTTCCCCTACATCTTAATTTAAAAAAAAAAAAAAAAAATTATTGATATGTTTTGTTGTCAATGTTATATATATATATATATATATATATATATATATATATATATATATATATATATATATATATATATATATATACTATTATTTTGTAAGGGATCTCTTGTAATGAAATAAAATAGCTTAATAAAACTAATAATGAAATGAAACTATTGCCACATTTCCTATCTGTAGCATCTTCCCACCCCTGTAAAATATATGAACTGAATTTTATAGTCTTTCCTTCCATTTCCTACTTCATGGAGGAAAAACAAGAAAGAAAAGAAGAGAAAAAGAAAGATAAACAATTCTTTAAAAAAAAAGTGTATATATACATATATATGTGTATATATACATATATATATATATATACACACATATATATATATATGTATAGTAACATATTTAACACATATTACACTCCCTGCCATCTAGGGAAGGGGGTGGAGGGAAAGAGGGGAAAATTTGGAACAGAAGATTTTGCAAAGGTCAATGCTGTAAAATTATCCATGCATATGTTTTGTAAATAAAAAGCTTTTAAAAAACTAACCAAACAAAACCCAAGTGTATATAGTCAAGGAAGACAAATTACCTCACAGCTGAATTTAAAAAAGTTTGTTTTATCCATAACTGGATTTAGGGGTAGCTACATGGTACAATGAATAAAACACCAGTTCAAATCTGGCCTCAAATACTTATTAGCTGTATGAACTTTGGCAAGTCACTTAACCCAATTTGCCTCAATTTCTTTATTTGTAAAGTGACCTGGAGAAGAAAATGACAGCCACTCCAATATGTTTGCCAAAAGAACTCCAAATGGGATAATGAAGAGTCAGAAATGACTAAAATAAACAAACAATAAAATCTATCTCCTCTCTGCAATAGATAGCATACTTATTTTTGTTTTTTTTTAAATCATGGTCATTGTATCAATCATAGTTTTTATAGCTTTTAAAGGTATTTGTTTTTATAGTATTATTGATATTATAAATTATTCACCTGATTCTGCTCATTTCATCATTAGTTTATTCATTTTTATATATTGATGTTATGTCAAAAATTAGTCTCCTGATTCTTCTCACTTTATTCTTCATCAGTTCATATATTTCTTTTTGTCTTTTTTGAAATGATCCATTTCCTCATTTCTTATAGTATTATAACACTTCCCCACATTCATATTGAAGAAGGGAATCTAAAACTCTAAAAATCTTCAACTCTGCCTCAATGAGGGACCCTGCCTAAAGGAAACAAGACAGTTTCATTCTATTATCTAGCAAAAGAATTCCAATCCTATTGAATTAAAGAAACTCACTGAATTCTCTTCAAATTTCAGTTCAAGCTGAAACCCAGCTAGTAGATGAGCCAACTTGGATCTCTAGTCCCCTTCAGCTTGTAGCCAAAATTCCTATTATAAAAGAACCAATCTAAAGTCCTCTCTTTGCAGAGGTTCTAAACATGCCATGCTATGCCAAGGAAACCTCTGCCCATTGGAATAATATTCATTTCCCGTGCTACCCTCTCTTTACCCTCACCTATTTCCCTAATGAGATTTTATGCCTCTCTGTCAGGATTTCTTTCTTTGCCAAACCTTTTGTTCCAATTTTTCCCCTCTTCCCCGCCCCCCCGCCCAATGGCAGGTTGACCAATACATGTTAAATGTGTTAAAGTATAAATTAAATACAATATATGTTTATATGACCAAACAGTTGTTTTGCTGTACAAAAAGAATCGGACTTTGAGATAGTGTACAATTAGCCTGTGAAGGAAGCTAAAAAATGCAGGTGGACAAAATTAGAGGGACTGGGAATTCTATGTAGTGGTTCATAGTCATCTTCCAGAGTTGTTTCGCTGGGTGCAGCTGGTTCAGTTCATTACTGCTCTATTGGAACTGATTTGGTTCATCTCATTGCTGAAGAGGGCCACGTCCATCAGAACTGATCGTCATATAGTGTTGTTGTTGAAGTATATGATGGTCTCCTGGACCTGCTCATTTCACTCAGCATCAGTTCATGTAAGTCTCTCTAGGCCTTTCTGAAATCATCCTGCTGATCATTTCTTACAGAACAATGATATTCCATAATATTTATATACCACAATTTATTCAGCCATTCTCCAATTGATGGGCATCTATTCTGTTTCCAGTTTCTAGCCACTACAAAAAGAGCTGCCACAAACATTCTTGCACATACAGGTCCCTTTCCCTTCTTTAGTATTTCTTTGGGATATAAGCCCAGTAGTAGCACTGCTGGGTCAAAGGGTCTGCACAGTTTGATAACTTTTTGAGCATAGTTCCAAATCATTCTCCAGAATGGCTGATACACCAACAATGTATCAGTGTCCCTGTTTTCCCACATCCTCTCCAACATTCTGCATTATCTTTCCCTGTCATTCTAGCCAATCTGACAGGTGTGTAGTGGTATCTCAGAGTTGTCTTAATTTGCATTTCTCTGATTAATAATGTCTGTCAGGATTTCTAACCTTACTTCCCAATCCCTATTATAAACTTTTTATCAGTCTAGGTTTCTGGTCTGTAAATTCCTTGGCAAAGAATCTTTGTACCGCCAGAAGAGAGTCCCTAAACTCCCTACCCTTGCGCCGTATCCCAAGGGGTGCAGGGGAGCCAAACCTCTCCATTTGGTTCCCTGAATCCCGAACCTGCCACTAGACCTTATGATTAACTTCCTGAGCACCAGAAATCCTAATCTCATTTTGGTTCCTTAAATCTAGACCTTATCATTTGGTTCCCTTCTAAAGGGAACCCCAAAACCTAAACCTCATCAATATATCACAGCATGTTTAACTATTTCTCAATTGATGAATATTTCCTTAGATTTCTACTGTTTGCTACCACAAAAAAAAAAGAGTGATTATAAATATTTTTGTACATAAAAGACCTTTTTTTTCTTTATTGCTAGAACTACTACTCTATCTTTAATATAGCTGGATCGAAGAGAATGCACTAATAACTTTTGGTGTATAATTCCAAATTGCCTTTCAGAATGTTCATATCCATTCAAAGATCCCCCAATAATACATTTTCTCATAGCTCCTCCAATATTTATCATTTTTATTTTTCATCATATTTTCTACTCTAATGGTTACAAAGTGGAATCTCATAATAGTATATCTTTAATTGTATTTCTCTAATTAGTGATTGGAGGCACTTAAAAAAGGCTAGAGATAGCCTGAATTTTTCCCTTGAGAACTGTCTGTTCATATCCTTAAACTATACTTAATAGATTTGAATTAATTCCTTACATGATTCCATCTTATATTTCCTGCTATGTGCTTTTTGAATATTTTAGTTTGAATAGTTTAGTTTTGGATATTTGAATATTTAGTTTGAATATTTTAGAATTTATTAATTATTACATTACATATAATATATCATTATATTAATTATTATATTATTATTTGCTGTAGTAAATACACGTATAGCTAATGAAAGATTGGATAAGATATAGTTCCTATTTTTATGGAGATCATAGTTTAGGTGGAAGATATTATTGGTAATACAAACAATACTATTGGAGTATATGTATTCTTGGCAATTGGACAGGACTTTTGTTGCTTTAGAAAAGATATACACAACCAAAACCTTTTGATTGGTCTCTCTATGGCCTTCCTCTTTGATTTGGGATGGAGGAGTGGAAGTAGGTGGGATGGTGGATCTGTGTTGAAGAAAATTAGCTACTGAGAAGAAAGAATCACTTATTCAGTGAACTCTTCCCTCCCCCCCCTCTAAGGGGTGCTTGAAATTCCAACAATGCTTTCTAAAATTTCTCTCAAAAATAGTTGTTTTTTTTCCTCCTTTCACACTCTTTCCCAATCTATTGCAGCAAGTTATAAGTGTTGTTCATATGAACCTGAGATTGGACTTCAAGGCTCTGACTCTTGTTCTTTTTTTTGTCAGGGGCATAGATGATTGAATATTTTTTTTTTCCTTTTTTTTTTTTTTTACTGAGGCTGGGGTTACGTGACTTGCCCAGGGTCACACAGCTAGGAAGTATTAAGTGTCTGAGACCAGATCTGAACTCAGGTCCTTCTGAATTCAGGGCTGGTGCTCTATCCACTGTACCACCTAGATGCCCTGATGATTGAATGTTAATTCTAAGATTGGTGTTTCCTAGTTAGAGCAATCTTGTAAGTTTGGGAAGTTGAGAGTTTCTGGGTCTGAAATTTCTGCTGTTTGTTTGCCAGAAGTTGCCCTCTGAAAGAATCTTTCAGAAGGAAAGATCACCATCAGGAGGCTGAATCTAAGCCATCCTCTAGTTTGCCAGAAGAAATGGACATTTCAGAACAGCTATCTGACAATTGAAATAAAGGTGAAATACCTGTTCTCTCATTCCACAAAGTACTTCATGTTCTAACATTTTCAATCACTGCTTCTTATGTATTCTCATATATTTGAGCTACACACAGATATATACACATTTATGTGTTGTAAATATATACATTTATTTACATGTTTTCTGAATAATTGCTAGAATAGCAATATAGAATATACAGCAAGGGAGCTATGAGTTAGCAAAATTATTATATTCTCTCTAGGAAAGTGATGGGTTAGTGTATCATGTTATAAATATTTAACACTGTGAGTAAATGAGTCTTTCTGTTTTAAAGATTTTATTTTGTGGTTGAGGAATCAAGTATCAATCCTATACCTAATCAATATTGTATATTAAGTACTTTCTAGAAGGGACCCTGTTGATGACATTTGGGAAGGTGTTATTAATTATCCAAACCTAAACTTTAAGAAATTTTGTCCAGGATGAGGATGGATTATAATAAGGCAGAGAGTGTTAAATGAACCGCTCTCCTTTTGCTTAGTAGTCAAGTTACCTCAGGACTAAGCCCAGTCTACAGGAATACAGAGCTAAGGATATATACTAGATACCCCTGGGCTTTACAGATACATATACAAATAATTATCATGCAAAATATGATATGGTAAGTGCATGGGACATTCCATTACTTATATAATCATTGAAAAACTACAAATAAAATAAGATAAGCATTTGTTTGAGGAAGAAGCCTGGAATCCCAAAAAGCATTGTATGATTCCCCAAAGGCAATCTAGCCACATTTCCTTACAATTTTTTTTCTGAGGTTGATTTCTATTCAATATACTGAAAGCCTTCTTCTATTAATATCTTGGGAATATCAGGTACTGGATAGGGGAGAGAATGACAAGCCTCGAATAAGAAATATTCATTTTCCATACTCATCTTCCTGAGTTCAGATCTGACACTTTCTAGCTATGCAACTCTGAGTAAATCACTTAATCCTGTTTACCTCAGTTTCCTCATCTTTAAAATGAGCTGGGGTAGGAAATTGCAAACTCCTTCAGTATCTTTGCCAAGAAAACTCCAAAAGGGGTCATGAAAAGTCAAAAATGACTGAAAAATGATTGAACAGCAACAACACCAGTATACCATTCAAACTATTCAGAAACAATTGTTTCTTTTTTCTTTCTAAATGACTTGTCATTTTCTTTTCTGGTCATACACATCTTCTGTAATTAAAAAAAAAATTATTCTTGCCATTTTACATGTTTTACATGTAAAAACAGCTTTTCACATTAAAATTTTTTTTTCAGTTCCAAATTCCTTTCTTCCCTCCCTTCCCGAGATAGTAAGCAATTTGTTATATGTTATACATGTGTAATCATGCAAAACATATTTCCATATTAGTTATGTTGTAAAAGAAAACTATAATTTTTTTCTGTGCACCAATTATAATTGGAAATGTTGCAACTTACTCATGCCCACTATACATATTTCCACAGTAATTTTAACTCTTCTGAAATCTTATTGTTCCATAGTTCTCATAGTATCACCAGGAGAATATTGTTATTTGAGATATGGGATTTTGTCTCAGTGAATAGTTTCAGATAATTAAAAGCATTGAACAATTTCTTTGTACTACTTAATCCACTTTGTTTTAGTTAATCCATTCAGTTTGGGCTTTTGCTTTGAGCCAGAATTGCCCAGACAGCAGGGTGAGTGAGTTGTATACCCCCCCACCCAACTTTTTCTAAGGAATCTCCCAGACTCCCAGAGTATCCTATTGACATTCGTATACACATTCAAGATACTACTATATTTTATTTATTTATTTATTTGTATTTATTTTTCTTTCTATATACTGTACTTCATGGCAGCTTTGTGGATAGAAAGTTGGTTGTGGAGTCAGCAAGATTGGATTAATGTACATCACTAACATATCCTCAATCCCTGATTAAAGGAGGTAACAATATTTAACCTATACTCTATAATTAGCAAAACCATTATAACACTAGTTAGCTTTATCATTAAAAAAAAAAAAAAAAAAAAAAAAAAAAAAGAAGCAGCAGAGGAAGAAACATAGCCCTTTTATATAAACATATTTATTTATATATTATATACATATGTGTGTATTGTTATATATCTTTTGTTGTTGCTTTTCTGCTATTTTTCAGCTGTATCCAGTTGAATAGTTGTATTTTTGTGATACCATCTGGGATTTTTTGGCAAAGATACTAAAGTGGCTTACTATTTCCTTCTCTAGCTAATTTTACAGATGAGGACCGAAGCAAACAAGGTTAAGTGATTTGCCCAGCATCAAAGAGGTAGTGTCTGAGGTCAAATTTGATCTGTGGAAGATGAGTCTTCTTGGCTCCAGATCCAGCACTCTATCATTTTGTCACCTAGTTTCCTGATTCTATTATGCTATTATATTATGTTTATTATAAAAACTACAAAATATATATTTTTAAAGGATGTAATTAGGATGAAAGATATTTTTAATTTATTAGATGGATAAAAATCTTTTGCAATTGCTAGGCCATGTGATTCACTTTGCTTAATTATTTAGCATAGTGCTTGGCACACATAGTAGATATATAACAAATGATTGTTGTTTTAAATAAATCCCAATGTGTGTTCAGGGAATAGTGTGGTCTTATCAATAATCCTTTTTCTTAAAAAATAAATTATTTAGTTACTATGATCAATATAATCAACCAATTGAATTAAAAAATAGCTTTATGCTGAAAGGTATACAATAAAACAGTAACAGCATAATAGCTTTTCAATAGGAGTCATATTTTTCTATGTCTTAGTTTATTTAATATATATGGCAAAAATACTTGGGAAAAATAGGTTATCTCTGGACAATTTTAATATAAAATCATTCTTCATTCCTTAGATGGCTCTGCTTAATAGATGATATCATACCTTAATTTCCTATTCATGTTCTGATATTTTAGTTATGTTTTTACTTGAGTGTGAAGAATATCAAGTTGCCTAGTAGTAAGATGGCATTGTAGAGTGCAGGAAGGAAAGTAATGTTTAATAAGGTGGAAAAGTAAGTTGGGGCCACATAGTGATGGGACTTAAATACCGAATAAAAGAATTTATGTTCTATTTAAGAGGTGAGAGGAAACCCCTGGTATTTTTTTGTGTAGGAGAGGAGCATAGCCAGATCTGCGTGTGAGGAAAATCACTTTGACAGATGTCTGGAGGATTGGAAGAGAATGGAAGGCAAGAAGACCTAACAGAAGGGTATTTCCCTAAGTGAGAGTGATAAAGGACCTCAACTGAGGCAGTACTATATGAGTGGAAAGAAGGGGACAATTGTGAGAGAGAAGTGAAGAGAGAAAAGACAATTTAGTCATTGCTTTCTTAGGCAGGATGAATGAAAGTGAAGAATCAAAGAGGACATTGTGGTATAGCTCAAGTTAGTGGAAGAATGTTGGTAGTCTTTACAGAAATGGAAAGGTTGGAATAGGGATGACTTTTGGGAAAAAAATAATGTAATGTAATCTTTAGTGTAGATCCCCACCCATGTATGACTGCTTCCTGCCCTTGAATACAGAGTATGTCCTTCTGATTGCCCCTTTCTGTAATTGTGGGGCGATTTTGGTAGTTAGAGTTGGGGGGAAGGCAATGACTATTTGGTTATTTGTTGTACTTCATTTTTGGAGATGCCCCAAATGGTATTGACTGAACGCTGTAAAAATTGTGTCCCCTTTGATCTGTAAAAGAAGGGAAATTTTGGATCTTCCAGAGAACCTAGAAGGTATATTTTCCAGACAAACCTTTTCCCTAAGATAAGCAGCATCATTCAATTGGAAATCTTGGCTAAATCTCCCCCTCCCCCTCATTGCTCTTTTAGCTAGCCGGATCCTCATTCAGGAAACTAAATTCTGAAAAACAAAACAAAACAACAACAAAAAAAATCCTTCAAAATGATTTTCATTCAATTGGGAGAACCTGGTCTGATAATTAGCTCAAACTGTCCCCCAAGATCTGCTCATAAAATAGTTTTCTGTTAACTCATTCTTTGCAAATTTCTTCATTAAGAGATTTACCCACTAAGAGCTTCTTAGTGAAAAATAAAACTTCCTTTTTGCCACGGACTTTGGGGTTTGGGAATTATTTCGCATTTGGACCTGCAGTTCTCTGAGCAGAGGGAATCTCTTTCCTTTCTACACAGCATCAGTTTCACTATATTGGGATTGAGGTACAGTGTGTTTGGCCAGGGCTGATCAGAACAAAAGAACTTGGAAAACTCTACCACAGGTCAGCACAAATAGTCCCTATGGATATTTAGAATGGAAATATCTCTAAATTTGTGCATCTTGTATTTTTGTTTGTTTGTTTGTTTTGAGCTACTTTGATTCTATTTTGCTAATGGAACACAATGCCTTACTTGATGTGGGCACAGCATGCTGGGTGATTCTGTGCCAGTGGCTCCCATGTCTTAATGGATTCTAAAGTTCTTCAGAGAGACCTAGAGAGTGTGTTTGTATGATTCTCTGCGGAGGGAGTACGGATTAAGTGATAACTGCTCTGAGGTGCTAATACCTTATGCAAAAGGGGTGTTTGTGTGTGTGTGTGTGTGTGTGTGTGTGTGTGTGTGTGTGTGTGTGTGTGTATGTATGTGTGCATGCAGTGCTTTAGGAATTTACAAGGAGACAGAAAAGAGGCAGAATAGGAAGGCTACAATGAAGGTGAAAGGTAAGGGATGGTTGTTTTGGAGATAAGATTCACAATTGGTTATCTAGGGGAGGGCCACTTTGGAGACCTGTATGCTGGACCAATACTTTCTTTCTCCCTCCTGTTTCTCTAAGGTGCATTGTTTCCTCACCCAGCAAAGCAGGGAACTGATGATTTTCCAGCCAAAAGAAAACTCCATCACTTGTGTTCCATGATGCCCTAATAATAACCTAAGCTTCAATTTGTGAAGCTAGATTTAGATTGCATGTTGATCAAGCGATCAAGCTCCTCTTTTTTTTTCCCTTCAGAATGTCAGTCATGGAAATAGCAAACGTTGAAAAGTCCTTGGAATTTTCTGTCTGACTTGTCCAGTGCCTCTCTTTGAAAATAGCAATTTTGTGGCCCAAGGAGATGTGTTAGATAAATGTGTACAGTCACAAATGTGAAGGGGGAAAAAGTGTGATTACATGGTATTTCTGATCAGTCCCTCCTTTGTAAAGTGTCTTTGAGGCACTATTGTGTGTGTTTATGTCAATGCTCTTGACAGACCAGCAGGGCTTTTATTTACTAATCCTTTCAGAGTCTCCAGATACAAATAAAAGATAGCCTCCCACTCCACCCTAGTCCACCCCCATTTTATTCTATTCACCAAGCAATTGTTTATACAGTTAAGTCCAGGAACTCTGTCATCTGAGATAATGAGCTGATAAGGAGTTAGAGAATGGTCTCCCACAATCTGAGACCTGGGAGTTGGGGATGGAGCAAAGAGGTCACTGAACCAACTCCCTTGCTATATAGATGCCCTTTTAAGGTCCTTAAAGCTAGGGTTCAATTTTCTTTTAAAAAAAATCACTATTGATTTCACCATAAAAATCAGTCAGGATTTTCTGTAGTTGTCAATTTTAAAATCTATCATTATGTAATGTGCCGTGAGCTCTGTTTGATGGGGTTAAAGGTGGGAGTGAGACACATAGTTTTAGAGCACTGAGTTAGTAGTTTGCTCTCTACTTTCTCATAACTGTGGCTAAGAACACGTGACATCAACCATTGCCCAGGAGATTGGTCCAGATATTCTGAGGCTCTACATGAGGGCAGTGAGGTGGAACAATAGATAAAGTCCTAGGTCAAGACTCAAGTTCTTGAATTCAAATGTGGCATCAGACACTTACTAGTTATGTGACTGTGGGCAAATCATTTAACCCTGTTTGCCTCAGTTTCTCAATTGTAAAAAAAAAAAAAAAAAAAGCTGTAGGAAGAATTGCCAAACTACTTCAGTATTTTTGTCAAGAAAACTCCAGAAGAGACACAACTGAAATGATAATACAACAACATATCAATATTACTAAAAAGAAGATTCTGAATTTACCAGAAATAATCTCAATTAGGTTTCGTTCTCCTTAAAGATTTTACTAAACTAATCCTCCCCCAAACAAAGGATTTATACTTTATATTGGGTTTAAGCATAAGCTATAGAAAATCTCAGAAGAGGACTCAAATAGGTTTAGGATCATAGTGTTGAGAGGAAAATTCTTTATTTGGGTTTTCACCCTGATTAATGAGTAAAAACTCAGGACAAAGAGAATTAAAAGGATGTTATTATATGTACATGAAGATAACAACAAATTGACAGAGTGATCACTGGAGATCACGGATGCCTAAGAGACAAACTTAGCTTTTATCGATAACTTTCATCTTATGATAAAGACAATTTGGATAGGTCTACATCAACAATAGTATAGTATAGGAGCAAGTGACTGTTTCCAGAGATGATTTTGATGTGTTCAGGGTAATGATTCCTAATTGCAAATGATGGTTTGGGGTTTAGCATCAAATGTTGGGCTTCAGTCATATGAAGAATTCACAATAGTCATTCTCTTTGGGAAAAAAATGGTTTGTTTAGAAGAGGTTACAGACAAAATGAAGAGATACAACAGACCTGGGAATGATAAATATGAAATAGAGTTGCGAGAGCATATATTTATCAAGGAAAAGAGTGTTAGCAATAAATGATGGAAAAAAACAAGTTCCTTAGAGGAGCTCACAATTAACAAGGAGAAATGGAATACCCCATGAGGTTGGAGTATGCCCTAAGCTGACAAGTTAAATCTATAGAGGAGTTTAGCATCCTAAAAGTTATAGAGGAGTTTAGCATCCTGAAAGTGTCAGCATAGGGGGATGAGAGGAGAGATACCTTTTGGCATGGGGATGGAGAGAGGGGAAAGACACATTGAAGCAGAGTGCCATGGTGAGCTATAACCCAAAAGGAATTCAACAAAGATGGCGTGAGTCATGGGCAGATTTATAGAGGAAATTTAACCTCAGGGATTTGCCATAACTTGGATTTCTTAGTGGACATGGCAAAGAGGGGCTACCCAAGACATCCAGAGGGTGAGACTATAAAATTAAATTGATCTCCATCAGTACCTTTTCCTGCTTGCTTCAGGGAGTAATTTTATCAGTACTTTAGACTCTGTCAGTCTTAGCTAGTGACCCAAGACCTCATCAACTTGATTCTGTGACAAATATCACAGAACTGAGTTACGCCTTCTCCCAAAACATGACCAGGTCTGGGAACAATGAGTCACAGCATCAGCATCACTTTCAATAAGGCAATCTATAGATTTAGAGCTTGAAGGAAACTTGATCATTTTTTTTCAACTCTTAATTTTATAAATGAAGAAACTGAGTCTGGGAGAATTGAAGTGATTTGCCTAGGGCCACATTTTAAGTGCCAAGCCAGGATTTGAATTTAGATTTAGAATACTGCATTAAATTAAAGGGGGAACGCCCAACTCCCAATCTTTATAATCATGAAGAAACATAAGGAAAAAAATTATTAGCTTTAGGCTTCTTTTAGATGCTCTTAATGCTCTGATAATCTAAGTATATGAATCACCCAGGTCCCTTTGTTATTCTTTCTTCATTTTGCTGCCTGATTTCGGGCTACTTGACTGTTCATTAACACTTTAAATCAAAGATGAAACTCAAACCAACAGTTTTTCTGTTTGCTTTGAAATAATTAGAAATCTGCACAGATTTCAGTTATTCCTACTATTGATGTCCCTCAGTGATTAAGGAAGGATTCAGGGGTATTAACCCCCCCCCAAAAAAAAAAGCATAATCAATATTCTTTATTAAGCATTCAGGAAAAATAATTGGTACATAGTTACTTAAGAGATGATCTATATGATATGCTAAAAGCGACATCTATTTTTGTGGCATTCTTAAATAATCAAAAACTAGAGCTGGGAAAGCTATTTCTAGAAATAGGGAACTTTTTAGTTAAAAGGTTAATTCCTTTAGCTGCTGAAAAGGCTGCCCTCTCAGGCATATCTCAGAGCAGAAAATTTATTACAAACAGCACAACCTCCTAGGAGATACAGAGTAAATACTCTCATTAGAATGCTCTGTGAAGGAGACTCACTGTTGTTTAAGGAAGGTGAAAGGGACTGCAAGGTAAAGGGACGGATAGAATACAATGTACCTGACATATTCATTCTTTTTATTTTTTGTGTCTACCAAAAAAACCAGATTGTGACATTGGATGCTTAAGCACCAGTCAGAGGCTAAGCAAAAGACCAGCTCGCAAGGACCAGAAAATAAAAACCCCAACAGATTAAATGGAAATGTGATTTGGGAATCGCTGAGAGGCAGTAGCTGACAACTTGTTGATTGAATTGGTTATAAATTTGTCTCTTACTTAAACCCTAGGGAATATGTGTGTATGGGCTATGGGAAGAGACTGGAGAGGATATAGGCTTAGGAATTTACAGATGTATATTATATGCATTCAGAGTATTGTCTGTGTAGCTAATGAGCTCAGTTTTCAATTTAGGACATTTACATAGTCAGTATCCCTGCTGAGCATCCAAATTGTCACCTAGACTTGCATCACTACAAAGGCAGAGTTAATATGGGTGGATTTAATAAATGCTGATAGCCACATTCTGGAAATAAAAAGTGCTCAATAAATGTCAAAAGGGAACATCAAATGGATACTTATAGACTAATTGGTTTCAATGAAGTTAGATCTGAATTGAGGCATTTGACTGATGTGAAGAACCAATCTTCCAAAGCACAGACATGAATAATAATCTTCCCATGAATTTTCTGGGAAGTCTGGTAAGGATGAACTATGAGTATTTGTATTAAAACCGTGCAGATGAATATTTAATTTTGAAAATAGAACTTCAATAATCTCTTTGTACCAGTATGCCTGGGTCAAAGGGCATAGACAGAATACTAACTTTTGGGGCATAGTTACTAATTGCTTTCCAGAACGCAGGGACAAATCCACAGTTCCACCAACAATGTATTAGTATTCCCATTTCTCCTTAACCCCTTGAACATTTGTTCCTTTTTAGTCAACTTCATCAATCTGATGAGTATATGGATGGAGAGATGATATAATAAATATGCAAAATGAGATACATTTTTGGATATGTTCAATGTGGGAATATATTTTGTCTGAATACAAATATATTTGTTATTATGTTTGATTTTTATTTTCCTTTCAGAGCAACATTCTATGAGGTAGGCAATATAAGAATTATTATTTATATCTTACAAGGATTAAGACTAAGGTTCAAAGAAACCAAATTATTTTCCCAGTGTCACATAGCTATGTGTAAATGGCAGAGCTGATGTTTTAAACAAAGTATTCTACTTAAGGTTCATTATTCTTTCTCTTATACCATGGTCACTTAGCTATCATAAGTAATTATGAGTTTTTCTTCTTTTATGATTCCTTTAAACAAACTAGAAGCAGAGATGCCCTGAATATACATATATGTTTAAATATCCTTTGAGATAGTGGGGACATGCTTCTCAACTCCCCTTGAAATCTTATTTCTTTTGCACAGATTTCTGTTAAGTAGAATTTAGCCATCAAACTATTGTCTTCCCAAGGAGAAAAATCTCATCAATAAGACTTTTTTTTCTTCTTCTTCTAAATCAGAACTTTGGAGAATGACAGGAAGGCAGCTTCCAAAGTTGGTAAGAAAGTCTAGACAGCCTGTCAGCAATCTAGCCACATGGCAGACCTCAAGGCCACCCTAAAGCTGCCAACTCAAAGGCCTGGGGAGATTCCCATGGAACCAGATGGCACTGCTTGAAGACAGTTGTCCACAACTTGGCATCTGGGGTTTGTGAGTGCCATCCAGCAGAGGATTGTTCAGGCAGAATACTAGGCTAAAGGCTTCCTACTGAAATCCATTTGAACTGCTCCAAATATAATTCATTTTCTTTTTAAAAAGAGAATTGTGCTGCTTTAAATGACATCAACAATATTCACTCCAAGAAAATTTTAAGATAAACTGAAAATTGTATCCTCTGCAAGAACAAATTTCAGAGGTTACCTAAGAATTGGTAGATCAATCAAATTCCCTCCTTAGACAAGACTTATCTGATTATCAGCTCTAGAGAAGCAGAAGGACTGGGGATGAAGGATTTCAATTAATTCAGTTATCATTACTCTAATGACTATCTCATTATTTGAAGGACTAGTGGTTTGACTCCTTTGTGCTTCAGCTACAGCCAGCAGAGGTGTGCTTCCTGAAGAGAAACCAGCATTCTCCTCAGAAGCAGGGTCAACCTCCTGTATAAAAACTATTAGATAAAGAAAGGAAAGGGACAATTCACAAACTGTCCATAAAACAAGAACTCATTCAGATTGTACTTTTAACAAAAGGAAAAGAGTAATAGAGAGCTAGGTAGAGAATACTGAAAATAAAATTACTGATTACATATTTACATTAATTGTTTTAAACTATAGGTGCCATTAAATCTACAACTAAGATGAAATAATAAGGGAAACTACCCATTTAGAGAGGAACATGGTTAACATATAAGATTTCATTGGAAATATATGTATCAGCTCTGCTCAATCTTGGATCTGATCTGACGCTCCATCAAAAAATATTGGCCACATGAGTGTAGAATCAGATGGATTTAAATATCAGGATGTAATGGATTTAAATGATTCAAAGAATAGTCATTAAGTTTTCCGGTACAACTTGGAAGGAAGTTTTTAATGGAATGCCTAACATATTGTGCTTGGTCTCTTGTTCTTTAGCATTTTTATCAAGATCTACATCAATAATTTGAATACACTGAATACCTATTAAATATGCACATGACACAGAGCAAACATACTGGCTGATCAGAAAAATCTCAACAGATTAGAATATTGTACTGAATCTATAAAATGAACTAGACTAGGAATAAACGTAAAGTCTTAAAACTTGAGTTTCAGAAACTGACTTCACAAGTATGAGATTGGGTGGGGTGGGGTGAGGCATGCCAAGATAGCGATTAGAAAAATATCGACATAACTCAGAGTTATTGCAGATTTGGTTCTGTTCAACCATTATTAAGTGGATATCACAATAAACCAAGTCACAAGAATTTTTTGGTCTCCCAGTACATATAAAAGTAATGTTTACATCATGCTGTAGTCTTTTAAGTTTGCAATGGTGTTATCTCTAAGAAAAAAAAATGCATACTGCAATTAAAAATATTTTATTGCTTAAAAAAAGTTTACCATCATCTGAATTATCAGCATTTTGTTGGTGAAGGGTATTGCCTAGATGTTGATAGCTGCTAACTGATCAGGGTGGTAGTTACTCATGGTTGTTGTGGCTGTGGTAATTTCTTTTTCTTTTTTTCTTTTTTGCTGAGGCAATTGGAGTTAAGTGACTTGCCCAGGGTCACAGAGCTAGGAAGTGTTAAGTGTCTGAGAAGAGATTTGAACTCAGGTGCTTCTGACTTCAGGGATAATGCTCTATCCACTGTGTTATCACCTAGCTGCCCCAGTAATTTCAAAAAATAAGACAATGAATTTTGCTGCATTAATTGACTCTATCTTTCAAATTAGATTTTTCTATCACATAGCAGTGACATTTTACCCACATTAGAACTTCTTTCAAAATTGGAGTCAACCCTCTCAATCTCTGTCATTACTTGTAACCAGTCATATTTGAATGTGAAAGGCAAGACTTTATTTAAAAAGGACATAAAAGAAGATTTCTCAGCTCTACAGAAACTTCTGTTTCTGAGTTATCCCACATATTCATTTACTTGGGAGAGCTAGAATGGAGACAAGCTCCATTTTTCCAGATACAATCTCCCCGTTTGTGGTATGTTAGAATGCAACTCCTTCCTCTTATAGTTTGAGGAGGGATTCAGTTTGATAAGTAGGAAATAACTAGAGTTAAAGGGGGCTTTCCAAGGCTCAATGTAACAGGATGGGGATAGCAATTGTCACAGCAAAAGGAAATGGAATTCAGACAGACTAAATCCCTGTAGATTCTAATTAGATAACTGGATAGTTTGTGTTCTAAAAGAGCTTAGATCTTGGGCTAAAGTACTAGGAATTAATAGTTTCCTCTCTTGAGGGTAGAAAGCTTTATAGAATTGAAGACCCTTCCTTTCTGCTCTTCAACTTGCTCCCTCCAATCTGATAACTGGGTATGAGAAGGCCTGCCCTAAAAAAAATACAATAAAAACAGCTGAAACCTGGCTTTAGTCCTACATTCTCTCCTTTCATCACTTGTATTGATCCAATTAGCAAGTTAATTGTTTTATTCTACTTTTACTTCATTTTATGCATTGTGGATGCAGTCTTAAGAGTGAAAATATCCCTAAATTGTCTTTCCTCTTCACCAGGGAACAAAGTAAGACCAGCAAGAACAAAGTGTCTTATCCACCAAAGTGACATACTTAAAGCATAGCTCAGATAATTTTTTGCCCCTTCTTCCCTCCCCTCCCCCAAAAAGCCCTCACCCCCAAACCTAAAATAATTCCTTTTATCTTTAAAATCAAATAGAATTCTGCATAGAATTTCAAGTTCTTCATAACCTAGGTTCTACTTGCCTTTCCAGCCTTTTAATACATTATTTCCTTTTATGCACTTTAATGGTACAACCAAACTGGTCTTTGTGTTTTTCATTTACAGCATTTACATTGCTGTAAATTGTACAGGCTATTATTCCCCATGCACAGATTTTGCTTTTTCTTCACTTCTGACTCTTGGAAGTCCTGGTTTCCTTCAAAGTTCAGCTCAGGACCTTTCCTGATTCTTTCTAGCTACTGTTCCTTTCTATCATTATGATTCCCAAGAACTGGAAGTGTTTAATTTTTGCATCCCTAGGGTCTAGGACAGTGCTTCATAAATGTCATCTAATTCACCAGTTGATTAGAACTTGCTGTCAGCCACATTGTTTTCTCTCCTAAACCTCTTTGTTGCTTTTGCTATATTATTCATAAAACTTATTATTATAGTGCTTGAATTTAATTTTATGTAACTAGAGATTATTAGAACCCAGAAGGTTGCCCTGACCTTAGTATCTCTCCAGGAATACTAGATATGGCTACAAAGAATTATGAATTTCTCTAGGTTCTGGATCCACTAAAACATTTTTGTTTTAGTTTTATTCAAGTTTGTATTTTGGATTCCTTTGTGTTTTTGCTTCACCCAAATTTTACTGAATATTTATATTAACTGATATCCATCTCAATCTATGTTTCTTTCAAGTTGCATTTTCTGGAACTTTATACAGATGAATTCTTGTCTAAATACTATATAATGTAAACCTCTCAGAACTTAGACAAAAAGGGAGCCACACCTTCTTTCTAGCAAGCTCTCCTCTATCAAATGACCTAATAAATTTCTTTCCAAAACTATTTCAGATTTTGAGATCTATTCTTGTCAAGGATATTAGCCTGCCCAATTATATAGTACAACGATATTGTTTCTGCACAGGTGAAGAAACAATTGCATCAACTTTCCACAACTTTCACTAAGCAAAGAACTGGATTCAATATATCTTTTAAAATTATATCCCAGACAATTGTTTTTCAAGGTATTTTTTGGTAGTTAATTGAACTTTATTGTAGTAAGGTATATGATAAAGCCTATTTGATTTGTAAGGTAAAGATCCAAAACAACTATTAAAAAGGACTTTGAGTGACTTGGTATGTATAGATTATCCAATATTTTCATTAGTCAACAAGAGGGATTAATCAGGCAGGGAATAGTAATTATTTCATATTATTTGCTGTTTTGAGTTAATCTATACTCACTCAACAGGGTAATAAGCGTTTGTTAAACACCAATCTTCAATGGAAGGAGAATATAGACCTCCCAAATCTGAACTAGATATTCTCCTTAGCTCAAACATCAAACTCGGTCCAATGTGTGCTTCTATCAGAGAATCATATAATTATAGAAATTTCTTAACTGTTGGAGAAGCTAATTCAAGTTTTGAATCTTCTATTTTCTAACATTTAAGAAGAGGATGACTCTTTTCAACTTCTACCTGTTGTACCAATTTTTACCTTCTGGGAATAAACTAAAGAAATCTAATTCTTCTGCCTCAGCACAGCCCTTCAAACGTGTGAAGCTAGCTCACCAGGTCTCTCCTTTAGGTTAAGTATTGCTAGTTCCTGTGTGATTATTGCAACAGAAGGATTTTCCTCTTCTCTTACTCTGTTTCCAGTGATCTTCAAAATGTTAAGGGATTTCAGTCAAGTATTTAATCAGATTAATTGCTTGGTATTGTGGAACCAAAACATTTGAATGATTGGCAGACTTGGCTAAATATTTCAGTTTATGATGGCATTCTTTTTATGGCCAATCAAAGACTACAAAGTAAAAAGAACAGTCATTCACCTGATTATATTTACTTCATGATGTTTTCATTTTTGAGAAATGATTAATTATTGAGACATTATGAAGGTGATTTAAATCACAGGTAGATATTGGATTGATTAAACAGGTAGCCAAGTATATGGATCTTTAAATGGTGTGAAAGAGGAAAATAAGGTTTTCTTTAATGTTTTCATTTTAGCCTCAGTTTCCTCACTTGTAAAATGAGAGGTCTGACTATTGCAATTGTTATATAAATTTTTGTGTGTGTCTCCATTCTATTTCCCCTCTGGTTTTTGCTTTAGTGAGTTACAGAACTTCTGAGTTGGAAAGCACCTTAGTGACCATCTAGTCTAATTTCTATTTAAAGATTTCCAATGAGGAGATACTTATAAACAACCAAGGCAGTCTCATCTTTCTTTTGAATAGCTCTAATAGTCTTAATCATTAACATTACCACTTTATAACTTCTATCCATTGTTCCTGGTTCTGTTCTCTGTGACCAAACATAATAACTTTAATTTTTCTTCCTCATGATAGTCCTTGAATAGTACTTGAATAGAGTTTGATGCCCTTCTGAGTTTTTTTTTTTCTTTTAATTCTGTAGGCTAAATATTCTCAGATATTTCAATGACTTTTCTTTTAGCATGGACTAGAAGCTATCCTGAATGCCTTCGTCTGTAAATTCTCTAACATATCAATGTTCTTGACACTTGTAATACCCAGAACCAAACATAATATAATCAACTAACATTTATTAAGTGCTTACTATATGCTAGCCACTGTGAAGTCCTAGGGATATAAACTGTAAAAGTAAAAGGAGCTTACAATCTTATGGGAGAAAATAACACACAAAAAGAAAGCTGAAAGAGGGAGGGGACCGTACCTGTATGGGAATACAGACACACACACAGGTGTATATGTATCTATTTGTATATATGTATATATGCATGTGTATATGTGTTTATGTGCCTGTATACATTGTGACACATACAAATATAGTAGCATTATCAACTACTCCTTAATTTTAGAAGTTAAACCCCTCACAGCCACCATGTAATTCTCTCCTTTTTGTTTGCCATACATATCATACTCTTGACTCATCTTGAACATGTATTCCATTAAATCTTCTATATTTATCTTCCAGACAAATTTGTGTCTAGCTATGCCTTTCTCAATTTGTACTTGGGAAGTTGATTTCATGAACCCAATTGTAAAACATTGCATATATCCATATTAAATTCAATCTTAATAGATTTAGCTCAGTGTTCTAGCCCAAGGACTTGTGGGCTCCTGACTTTGCACTTCTCTGCAATACTTATTTTTCTAGTACATTGATTGGGTCACGCCACATCTCGGTTTGTAACCCCTTTAATGGTTCTGTGATTGCTTGTTCAAACTTCTTAGCCTGACATTCAAAGCCCTCCAAAATCTGGCATCTGCCTATCTTTTCAGCCTTATCTCACATGACTTCTTCCCTTGTTCTCTATGCTGCAGACAAGCTAAATTATCCTCTGCTCCCTTACACTCCTCTCCACTTTTCAAGTGCTGAGACTTTGCTCACACTATTCTTCCTTATGCCTAAATTCCCTCCTTCTGTCTCTGCCTTTTCATTTTCCTGTCAGATATTCAAAACTTAACTCATATGCTACCTCTTCCACATCAAGTCATGCTTTAGAAAGTTTAATTGATGAGTTTGCTTTTGATACCACTGACTTATTCTGATGTAGACCTTCTACTGTGAAAAAAAGGAAAAACTATTGTGCAAAAATAATTGATACAGCAACTACATCTGACAGTTTGTGTGATGGTTGATGCCTAAAGTCCTTTACTTCTCTACTGACTGGAAGAAAGTTGATTTTAGCATTTGAGCTCTGAGATTAAAATGTCACTGAATTTAATCTGAATTCATCTGCCTTTTAGTATAGTTTTCATTTACATTGTTGTTCTATGTCTATTGTTTGAGTCCTGCTCTGCCATGCATTAGTTCACGCAAATAATTCTTATATTTTTCTGAATTCATTATTTCTTGCAACACAATAACTTTTCATTATTGTATATTTCTACATCACAATTTGCTCAACCATTGCTCAAATAATGGATTCTCCTTTTACCAGGTTGTTTTTTTTTTTTTTTTTTGTTCTGAAAAAGTGCTTCTATGAATATTTTGATAAATATGGGCCCCTTTCCTTTTGTTTTTTTGGCCCCTAAGGAGCTTATGGGAATGCTGAGGCAAATGACTTAAAGCATTTAATGACATTTCTTGAATAGTTCCTGTTTTTCCAATCTACAACTTCACCAACAGTATAATCAGCTATTTCTTTTTTAATCATTTTTGCCATTTTGAGGGAATCCTATCTGTTTATACAAGGTATTGACTCAGAAATGGAAAGTGGGCTAAGGTGTTATAAAGACATTGAATATAGTCATTCCTCATAGAATTTTAATCAATAGTTGTAAAAAAACTCAGAAACAAAAGAGCCAGAAACTTAACCAGCAAATAGTTGATCTGTTTGCTAACTAAAGATACTTTGGAATCAAGGGTAATGCCAATTTATGATATCAGCTTATTTGCAAAATATCACATGAGAAGATAATGGAAATTTATAAACAATGTCCAAAAATAAAAGACAGATGAAAAGCAGTTGAAGAGAAAATAGTCCTGTAGCAAGATTAGATCATTCAAAGTTAGATTATTTTAAGAACATTTATAAATTACATTAGGAAAAATCTAAATGTGAAATGGAACCGACGGTCAATATTTCTATAGGAGCCTGTTTCTATCATTGATGACAATGGGGCTGCCACACGTGGATTCAAGTATCTCAGTACCCAAAATTTCATTTGAAAATGAAATAAGAAAAAATTGGCTAGATTGATTGAATATATAAAAATAATTTATGCTCAGCTTATGTAATTTAAAATGTACTTAGGGAACTGAATTTAAGATATCTCAAGAAGAGCCCAAAAGAATGAAAAAGTGGTGACATTTTATAGAGGAGCCACAGGCCATCTCTGTTAGATCTTTCTAGTAAAAAGATATAATCAATATTTTTATGCATCTGTTATATGCTAAGTGGACTACTAAGTGGCACAAGTGGATAGAGTGCCAGGTCTGTCAGTAAGACTCATCTTCCTCAGTCAAATATAAACTCAATCATTAGGTATGTGACCATTAGCAAATCCCTTAATCCTGTTTGCCTCAGTTTCCTTATCTAAAAAATGAACTGGAGAAGGAAATGACAAACCACTATAGTATCTTTCTGAGAAAACCCTAAATGGGTCACTCTGAATGACAAGAGAACTGTACTAAGCACTGGGATTACTAAAAAAAAAAAAAAAGGCATAAAACAGTTTTTGTCTTACAATCTAATGGGAGAAGACAACAAGCAAAGCATACTATAATACAACAATGCAAAGCAAGCTATAATCAGGATGAATAGGAAAATAATTGATTAAGATTAAGAGAAGTTGCAGAAGGCTTCCTGTAGAAGGTAAGATTTAAAAATTTTTTTTTATTAATTTTATAATTATAACATTTTTTTGACAGTACATATGCATAGGTAATTTTTTACAACATTATCCCTTGTATTCCTTCTGTTCTGAATTTTCACCTCCTTCCCTCCACCCCCTCCCCTAGATGGCAGGCATTCCCATACATATTAAATATGTTATAGTATATCCTAGATGCACAGAACCGAATTTTGTTGTTGTTGTTGTTGTTGTTGTTGTTGCAAAGGAAAAAATTGGATTCGGAAGGTAAAAATAACCTGGGAAGAAAAACAAAAATGCAAACAGTTTACACTCATTTCCCAGTGTTCCTTCTCTGGATGTAGCTGATTCTGTCCATCATTGATCAATTGGAATTGCATTAGATCTTCTCTATGTTGAAGATATCCACTTCCATCAGCATACATCCTCATACAGTATCATTGTTGAAGTGTATAATGATCCCCTAGTTCTGCTCGTTTCACTCAGCATCAATTGATGTAAGTCTCTCCAAGCCTCTCTGTATTCCTCCTGCTGGTCATTTCTTACAGAGCAACAATATCCCATAACATTCATATACCATAATTTACCCAACCATTCTCCAATTGATGGACATCCATTCATTTATCAGTTTCTAGCCACTACAAAAAGGGCTGCCACAAACATTTTGGCACATACAGGTCCCTTTCCCCTCTTTAGTATTTCTTTGGGATATAAGCCCAGTAGTAGTGCTGCTGGATCAAAGGGTATTCTCAGTTTGATAACTTTTTGGGCATAATTCCAGATTGTTCTCCAGAATGGTTGGATTCTTTCACAACTCCACCAACAATGTATCAGTGTCCCAGTTTTTCCACATCCCCTCCAACATTCATCATTATTTGTTCCTGTCATCTTAGCCAATCTGACAGGTGTGTAGTGGTTTCTCAGAGTTGTCTTAATTTGCATTTCTCTGATCAGTAGTGATTTGGAACACTCTTTCATATGAGTGGAAATAGTTTCAGTTTCATCATCTGAAAATTGTCTGTTCATATCCTTTGACCATTTATCAATTGGAGAATGGCTTGGTTTCTTATAAATTGGAATCAATTCTCTGTATATTTTGGAGATGAGGCCTTTATCAGAACCTTTAACGTAAAAATGTTTTCCCAATTTGTTACTTCTAGAAGGTATGATTTTAATTGGAACATACTATTGGGGGTAACAACAATTTTGGAAAATAAGTGGAACAATGCAAAAAAGTGACTAAATATACAATATTTTTGACACAGATTGAACACAAATGGAAAGATCTTATCTATACCCAAATATTCATAGCAGCACCTTCTATGATTTCAAAGAATTAGAAACAGAGTGAGGGAATGACTTGACAAATTATCTTATATAAACATAAAGAAATGCAGTTTTTAAGAATTAATGAACATGAGACATTCAGAGAACATATGAAGACCTGCTTGAATGGATGCAGAATGAATTAATCAGAACCTAAAAAAAATACACAATAATTCCAGCAATGCAAATAAAACGACAAAATTTAAACCGAATGATATGTAATTGTAATGGCCATTCTTGACCTCAGATAAAAAACTCTCTCTTCTTTAATGAAGAATGAGGTCTATAGGTTTGGAATCTTGCATATGCTTTCAAACATGTTTGATATGGGAGTTGTTTTTATTTAACTATTCTCTCCTTTTCCCTTCCCCTCCCCTCACTTTTCTTTTAAATATGGTAAGGCTCATTGGGGTCATGAGGGGAAGGAAAAAAATTCCAGAAATAAATGTGATATACACCTAGGTAGCATAAATGAAATAAGTCTTTGTGACAGTGGTCATACACATGAATTAGGTGTGTCAGATGAAAATATGAAAAGGAAATTGAGTACTTTTATAAGACAATTTTCTACAACAGATTACATTTTTATCACTTCATAATTAACTGAGAGGTATAAATAATATAAGACCTAGGTGTATTTACTTACTTATTGATGACAAAAAATATTGACTTAGATGAACAAAATTATTTTAAAGGAGCTACTCAAATAATGTTTTGAATATGTATGGTAAGCTTATAGAATATTCCTATTTAGACACCTTTACTGAGAGAACTTTCTTCCAATTATTTAATACCAAGTAAAAAATAAAGTAGGTAGACATATTTATCAAAAGTCTCATGGAAAATGCCCTGTCCAGAGTCTAAATAGAAAGATAAACTATCAATCCCCACTTCTTAAATAGGCAAATGGTTGGATGATTGTTTCTAAATACAATTGATTTCTTTTGTATTTTGGGGTATTTTATTTTATATATTTAACGACATTATTCCAGGAAAGACTCCATAGATTTCACCATTCTGCTGAAGTCCTTGTTGACACAAAGATTGAGATGCCCTAGTTTAAATGATAATCTATAGGCTCCCATTTGTGAATGATATTGTGCTTATTAATCTGGGAGTGCTGAAATCTGGGAGTGTCTATGTATCTCAATAAGGAGACTTGACAATGCTTGATAATAGTATCAAATTCAAATAAAAATAGCATAAAAATCTCCCAACCCTAACATTATCTGTTTTATTGTATTTTTATTATTTTGTCAAATATTGTTCAATTTCATTTTAACCTAGTTTGGCAGCACTCAGTAATGTTGAAAACTGTAGATCATTGTGTTTGATACGTCTGTCCTCAGAGGTCAGCCTAGCAATTAACACAGGAAAAACCAAAAAAATGAAGAATATGTGTTGCTCAGTTTATACTGTATTGTTACTTGGAAAGCCCATTGAGTTAGTTGATCAATACATGTTTCCTTACACAGGCTCTATAGGTCCTAGTTTCTTCTTTTTATTATTATTATTATAACTTTTCATTTTTCAAAATACATACAAAGATAATTTTCCACATTCACCCTTGCAAAAAATCTTGTATTCTAAATTTTTCTCCCTCCCTTCTCCCCCTCTTCCCTAGACAGCAAGTAATCCAATATAGGTTAAACATGTACAATTCTTCTAACCATATTTCTACCTTTATCATGCTGCACAAGAAAAATCAGATCAAAAGGGAAAAAATGAGAAAGGAAAAAACAAGGAAGCAAAGAATGACAACAAAAGTGAAAATACTGTGTTGTGATCCACGTTCAGTCCCCATAGTCCTCTCTCTGGTCCCAATTTCTTAAACTCTGGTTCTTGACCCCATATAAAATCTCATAACTAAATATAGGGGTCATGAAATAGGATTCATTATTATTTTTAGTAATTATTAATTATATTATCATATATTACTATATAGTTTTATATATTTATTTATAATATATGTTATATATTATATATAATATGTCTGATAATATAATATATATTACATAATACATATAATAACAATATATTATATATTAATATATTATTATTGTGTTAGTATATTACTTTATATATCAATATTAAATAATTTATTACATAACAATAACTTTATGATTTTATTATTAGTGAATATTTGATTTGTATACCAATTTTATATACTTATGTACCTGGGGGTCACATAAAAACTTCTTGGGTAAAAAGAAGTTGGTGATTGGAAAACATTTTTAAAAGTCCTATAGGAGAATCAATTAATCAATCAACATTGATTAAATATCTGTATCAGCCATTGTGTTAAATGCTGAGAATACAAAAAGAGGCAAAAAGATCGTTTTTGCCCTTAAGGAACTTACAGTCTAATGAGGGAGACATCATGGGAACAAATATATACAAAACAGGCTATATTTGGGATAAATAGGAAATAGTTAAAAGATGGAAGGCATTAAAAGTATAAGGAGTTGAGGAAAGATTCCTGGAACAGATGGGATTTTAGTTGGGACTTCAAGGAGGCCAGGGAGGTCAGTAGTCAGAAGGGGAGAGAGTCAGAGAGAATTTTCGCTGAGAGATTTTAGTGTCTTGTTCTTGGAATAGCCAAGAGGCCGGTGTCATTAGTTCCAAGAGTACATCTTGGATGTAAGGTATAAGGAGACTGGAAAGGCAGGAGTTTAGATTATGGAGAGCTCTGAATGCTGAACAAATCTAAATCAGTTGTTTCCATCAAATTCTCCAGGATCTCTTTTTCTTCTTTGACACAATCACCATCCCAATGAAGGTCCTTATCACCTCACAGGTGTATTAGTGAAATAGCTTTCTCATTGGTCTCTCTAATTAATCTTCCACTTAGCTGTCAAAGTGATCCCCCTAAAGAGAAAGAAAATACAACCATATCACCCCTCCTCTCCTATCCAATAAATTACTTGATCTTATTTTAATTTTTTTGGATTTGTGTGACTTCCAGGATTAAATGTAAAATCCTCTGTTTGGCTTTCAAAGTCCTTTAAAACCCTTTCCCTTCCTACCTTTTCAGTCTTTTGATACCTTACTGCCCTGCATATACTTTACAATCCAGTGCCTCCTAATTGTTTCTTGTATACAACATTACATCTCTGGACTTGGAGCTTTTCGCTCACTAAGCCTGTAATTATCTCCCTCTACCTCCTAATTTCTGTGGCTTCCTTCAAGTCTTTCTAACATCTTACCTTCTGTAAATAGCCTTTTCTGGGCCTCCTAATCTTAGCACATCCCTTTGAGTCCTCCCCATTTTATCCTTTATATATTTTGTTTGAAAAGAGTTGTTGGCATATTATCAACGGTGAGTTCTTTTGAGAGCAGGAACAATTTTTTGACTTTTTTATGTGTGTCTTCCACTCTCATCACAGTTCCTGGCCCAGAAAAGGCTTTTAATAAATGCTTATTGATTGACAATCATGTTCTTGCTGATTTTAAATGTCTTGCAAATCATGAAATATCATCTCTAAAGGATCATGATGCAAGTGACTCAAATGCAAGCAAAGAGAATCTTGACTGAAAGTAGGCAACAAGATAGGATTAATTTGTGTGTAAGAAAGCAGTGTTAAAGACAGCTTTAAGGTCCTCTAGGTCTGGAAAAGCAAATGGAGTTAGATTGAAAGTAACAGAGGTAAAGCCAGTACCATAGAAGTTGTCCTGGTGTCCAACCAAACCAAACCAAGCTCTAAAACCAAAAATGATCAAGAGGCAGACCTTTAATATGTTGGATTTTAATATTCATGGGATATCGGCAAGCATCTCAGGCTAATAAAGCAGGGAGTAGGGGAGGGAATAACAACATTAATGAGATTAAAGATCCATCAAAATATCAACCTATAAAACATAATTGAAGTATACATTATTTGTGTTAGCAGACTATAAATGCCATGAGGACATGGACTAAACCTTATCTTAACTTTGTATTTACTCCAGTCCCTACCACCGTTCCCTGTTCACAGTAGATATTTATTTAATAAATATTTGTTGAACTGAACCAATTTGATGATCTCTAAAGGTCCCCTTTACAGTTAAATTCTGTGACTTCTGAAGAGAATCAAGGACCATTTCTTATAACCATAGAATTAGTTTCAAATTGTAAAATATATTTCTAATATTCTAAATAAATACAGCAAATTGCACTGATCCTACTATCCAGTCAGCTGGAAGCCTGTACTGGCTAGGAGAAGTAATGAAGAGGATTAGGAACACTTTTTGAATTGCCAAGTTGTCTTGATTTAAAAAAAAAAAAAAAGAAAAAAAAACTTTCTTTATGATAGACATTATACAGCAGTTGGACAGACACTTCTAAAAAATTTCATTTTCTGACATAAATGAAATTTAGGCATAAGCCATGCAATGAAGAAAAAGTCCAGAAATCCCTCAGGTATTCTTCTCCTCTTGAAATTTCACAGCCCAGACACTTTGACCACATCTGTGTGTAGAATTTAGCTATGATGACCATCCATCCACTCTCTTAATGTTGCTTAGAGCTGCAAGGAGAAATTGGCTCACAGTGATTCAGGTTAAGATTTAAATAAACATAGCCTTAATAGAACAGAGATATTGTCATGATAAGATTTAGGATTACTTTAACACTGCAGA
The DNA here is from genome assembly GCF_048593235.1 of Sminthopsis crassicaudata. Lineage (NCBI taxonomy): Eukaryota > Metazoa > Chordata > Mammalia > Dasyuromorphia > Dasyuridae > Sminthopsis > Sminthopsis crassicaudata. The sequence continues at coordinate 118,845,686 of NC_133619.1, read as the reverse complement.
AAACCTATTACTATACAACTACTGGTTATAGTTGGTGATAGCTATGTACATGTAAGTTATTCCTAAGGAATTATTTATTGAATGCTGGCAGGGCAGTCGATCCCACATAGAGCATAAAAGGAAGCTTGATCTGTGGTCAATGGCCATTCCACTATAATGGGACATGCAAAACAAATGAGATGGCAAAATATTCCTCCTTCTGAAATTCCAGTGGTGGGTGACATGCTGAGTGCTTGTTTGTATCTCTTGCTTCAGCACAACATAGAGAGATCAAACTCACCTGTTTCTGAGGAAGACAGAGTTGGCGTGTCCCTTTCTCAAAGGCTTATAATATTTCAGTGGCTGGCTCTCAGTTTTCTATATTGAGATCCAATGTTATTCAAGTTTGAGCAGCTATATGTGCTTTTAAGAAACAAGCCGCATGTGCATAGAGAAAATTAATAAGTCTATGTCACCCAAAGCTTTTGATTTAACTTATGTTAAATTCTACCTGTGATTTTTTATTTTACTTTTCTAAACTGGGAAAAGCAAGAAGAAAAAAAAAGATTGTATATACGTAAAAAAAATATATATATATATATATATATTAATGTATAAATATATATAACATATTATATATAATAATGTATTTTTATATATTTATATAAAATACAAATATATATATATATTTTATATATAATATAATTTATATATGTACACAGACATATATATATATGTCTGCATTATATATACACTCATATATATCTCATCTATACTGAATAGGATTTTTTATTTCTACCTTTTACTTGCATGAAATTTATAACTAGGTTTGATGAAATGGTGATAAATAATTATGACACATGACTAATTGTTAAATTGTAATCATTATAAAATAATTCATATTTTTATAGTTCATTTTCTCCACTTTCAGTAGCCCTCTGAAGTAAGTAGTATAAGTAGTAACATTTGTTTTGCAGATCCGGAAATTGAGGTTAAGATATGTTCTTTAGTAATTAGCCTAAGAACAATTGGCTACTAAGTACTCTGCTTATAGTAAACTATGTGAGTCATTGTGTATTTGTGTATGTAAGTGTGTGTGGTGGTTGTGTATATATATATATGTGTATATATCTATATATTGATATAGCTGTATATCTATAGTCATATCTACATACATATACATATATGAGAAGTATATATATAGTTATAGTTATATCTATTTGTGTAATATACATATAGCATATATTTATATATATGGAGAGAGAGATAGGTAGCTCTGTATTGATATTTATCTATATTTATATAGCTTTATTTAAATATAGATATATCTTTCTATCTGCACTGGTAATAAGTGTTTTTTCTTTGGAAAGTTTCCTATATCAATGAAATAATATGCTGTATCCAAGAAAATGTGATGATTAAAATGGGAAATGAAAAGGGATATAATTACTGACTACAATAGTTTTATGTAGAGATTTAACTGTATTAAATGAAATGCCATAATGAGGAGAACAACAGAGTACAAGAAGTATTTTATTTTCTTGCCAAATGTAGAGAACTTCAGCAACCAGTGGGAGTAGTGGATTAGAACATGACCTCATTTACAAAGTCTTATGGAGAAAGATAACAGAATCTTATGAACAAGATTACTTTGTAAAGCAGAGAGAAACAATAGGAAGTAAAAACTAGATTAAATCAAGTTTGGTGAGAGACTCAACTAAGTAAAGTCACCCCAGTATCATGAAATGATGAAAATGGAAGCATAGTAAACAAATGGAAAAGATATTTTCATTGTCAACTATAATGGTATCACCTTATTTGGACTTATTAATAACAAAAACGAAAATAAAGAGATTATTAATAGATGCTAATCTAAATGCTAACTTTGCTTCATTAAAATATTTTTAATAAGAATACTATGTACATAATATTGAGGCTATCCTTGATGAGGGAATTGGTAGAGAACAAATCAGTTTTCAAAGGTGATATTCTGTGGTGGAGAAGATATTTATTATCATATCATTTACCAAAAAAAGTTAAAAAGAACACATCTCCATTATCCTTAATTTTTTATTATAAAAGTTTTTTAATTTGCTAGAACAAAAAAACATCTTGAAGGCTGTCTTCTAAAGTGTTTTCCAATGTCATTGTTCTTCAGTTATTTTCAATCATACCTGACTGTTTGAGACCACATTTGAGTTTTTCTTGGCAAAGATACTGGAATATTTTGACTTTTTTATATTTTATGGCTCATTTTACAGATGAGAAAACTGAGGCAAACAGGGTTAAGTAACTTGCCCAGAGTCTCAGAGCCAGTAAACATCTGAGGTCAAATTTGAACTCAAGTTTTCTTGATTCCATCCCCAACACTATATCCACTGTACCACCTAGTTGGCCCTTTGTTTTCCATACATTCAACAGAATTATTCAAGATTTCTAGAAAGGCACACAACCTAGATAACATTGTTTGCCAACTTTCAGATTATTGGTATTAGTTGAGGTATGAAACTGGGGTACATATATTTTCCAAAGGTGTTTATAGCACAATCCATTGGTTTAGATGCAGCCGAATATACCATAGGATTTGAGGATCAAGATTCAGGATTCACAGGTGACTGAACACTATCATCACCACCACTATCACAAGATATGACCAAGGGCTAGGGAGTCGACATATTTGTGTGATTTCCACTGCTCAGTACAGTCAGGCCACTGGGGCCTCTGCCTATCTCTTCCCTAGTTTTTTCAGCATGTTTCCTTTTCTTTCATTGTAGGATAGAAATCTAAAAGATGATATTAAAACCAAGGGAGAGAAAATCACTTGCATTAAGCAACATTAATTTTGAACCTGAATCCCTTCTTCCAGCTTGGGATAAGGATGGTAGTGAAAATAATCTGCCTTTTTGGAAAGAGGAAAATAAGTTATATTGCTATTGGGTTGACTAGGTTTAAATCTATTCTTCTGAGGTTCAAGACAGCCAACAGTTGTCTAGCTCCTCAGCTCTGTGAGAGCTGAGAAAAGTCCATTTTATGTGGGTGGAAATGTAGATGACAAGGAGGGAATCTGCAGAGACATGACATTTGATAACAAACACCTACATATATTTTTCTCAAGCCTATTTATTCTCAATTAAAAAAAAAGTTTATGCGGAAATGTTGTCAAAGACTCATGATACATTAAATAAACTTTTCATTTTGCTCCCTAGTGTATATTATTTATTTACATTTATATAGTGCTTACCATGGGCCAGGTGTTGTGCTAGTTGATACCTTTGCCTAGGTTTCCTCCTATATCTTTCCCCTTGCCCTTTCCCAAGAAACCATCATTTGTAAATAAATTTAAAAATTAGAAACAAAAGGAAAAAGGAAGAGGAAAAAAACACTAATCAACATTCAAATAATCTGACATTATATGCAATTTTTCATACCTCTAGGATCCTTCTCCCCTAGTACTTAACATATAGTCATTCACTTACAGAAGCACAGAAAAACTCAATTTCTAGACTCAACATATTGAAGCTTCTTCCAGCTCTAAGAATTCCATGATGTTATATTTGTAATGGCATCCTAGAATTCTGTCTCTAAAGTCTGCATCTTCACTGCCAGATATACAGCTTTGTTTTAGATGATAGATAGTTTGGTTCTTATTACACTAAAGTACTTTAAGTAGTTAATGCTGAAAAGGCATATTAGCTACCCTTGTTTTATTATCAGGCTGGAGAGATTAAAAGTGGAACAAGAATAAAAGAAATAGCAGAGCAATTGCTGTTGCCTTTGATCTACTTTGGGGACTCTGCACAACACTAGAGTGAACTGAATGCTCCAGACAGCTTATTAGATAGGTTTGGAATGTCAATGGCTTAAAATTGACATATGTAAAAACAATTGAACTTCTTGAATTTGCAAAGCAAGTTAGGCCTTAGCTGAATTCATGACTCTTACGATGGGGGTAAAGGTGATATGACAGGGCACATCTATCACTTACAAAAACTCAATTATAAATTTGGATAAAAATTGAAGAAAAGAATAGCTCAAAGCCTTCTGTCTCACTGCCTTACTCGGTGTTCACCCCTGGAGTATTTACTGATTTAACAAAAAATATCATAGAATTCAATATATTCCAAGGATTAAAGATTCTTTCAGTTATGCAGTGTGCAAAATGAGGATGGAACAGGGCAGAGGATCATTTGCATTTCTGGCATGGAAAGTCAATAAAAGAAAGAAGAAGCTTGTAAAGAAAATGAGCCTCTACTAAAAGGGCACATCCTATGTACAGAGGGTTTATTCATTGAAGGAAGAAGGAAATTTGTGTACTTTAGTGAATGATGAATAGACATAGATGAGCAATTTACATCATAGCTTATTATATTAATATGAAGCCTGTCATTTTTATTCTCAGAAGCTCCAATAGTAAAAGCAAACCTAAATGAGGAAGGAAATAAACATTTACATAAAGGCATTGTGCTAAACACTTTACAAAAATCTCATTTGATTTTCCCTATTTTATATTGGGGAAACTGAGGCAGACAGATGATGAGGCTGGTGATGAATCTTGTTGGATTTGGGTGGACTGGTCCTCATATAGTAGATGTAAAATTGGTTATCACATCTGTTATTGAACTTGGCCAGAGTCCCACAGCTAGTAAATATGAGACTGCATTTACTCAGATCATCCTGACTGCAAGTCTAGTGCAGATCTACTAGATCACCTAGTTGCCTAGGAACTGAATGGAAATATCTTTTCTCTGTCACATGCACTGATATTTTCATACTGTGTAATGCATCAGTCAGCCCTGAAGTATAGACTAGGACAAATAATCTAGGGGTGAGACAGAGTAGGTAAGGATTGGAAGGGACAAGGTCAGACTATGTACTTAATGAGGTCATTTTGCTAGTTGATTGTTGATTCTGTTAAATGGACTCCTTCAAGGGCACCCTCTTCTCCCAATGCCTCTGGGCAAATTGACAAATATTGACAAAGCTGACATAAACCTTATTGGTAAAGAAATTGTAGGAGGTAAATGAGATGGTAGCGTCTAACATCCCTAGGGAAATCAATCAACCAAGAGCCTTATTAAGCACCTACTATGAGCCAAGAGATTAAGGCAGCTTTGCAAATCAGGATTTACCTATTAACTTATGCTTGAAGTTATTAATAAGAGCTTGCAGTTAATAAGAGCTTTGGAGAAGAACTGAAGGAAATTTAATCAAAAAAGTATATAGACTATTATGGTTATAGGAAAGGGTAAGACTTTCAAAGGCTTATAAGTGTATTCACACATTCACATATCTTAATAATTTTAAAGACATTTTTTAGGGTTTTCAGTATAATATATTCACCCATTCACCATCTTCTATATGCTAAGCACTGGGCTAGTTTCTAAGAATTTATAGGCATTGGAACCAAGGAATTTAACATCCAGTGGAGGGGAAAGGCAAGAAATTCGATAAAGTAACTCTGAAAAATGTGAAGACACTTTCGTTAAAGGGTCAGATGGGGACAAATGGCATCTGAGTTGGACCTTTTCAGAAGTTCAACAAATGGAAATGGAGATAGTGAGGATAGAGTGTATTCCAAGACAAAAGAGTCCCCTTAAGAGAAGGGGAGACAGAGTAATTTGGCTTAACAGTAATGTGAAGTTGTGAAAGGAATAGTAGGAGGTAAGACTGGAAAGGTAAATTGAAGCCAGATTGTGGTGGGTTTTGAATGCTGGTATCAGGAGTTTATAGTTAATTTAGTAGACAACAGGGAGCCATTGAAGGCTTTTGAGGGGAGGAGTGATGTGAACAGAGCAGTACATTAGGGAGTTTACTTGGGCAATTGTACTAAGGACTGATTTGAAAAGGGGTAAACCAGAAGCAAAAAATACAAATTAGTAGTCAATGGCAGTAATCCAAGAGAGGGGTAATGAAGGCCTGAATTCTGATAATTGCAATGGGAGTAGAAAGGAAAGGATGGATAAGAGAGATAGTCTTGGCTTGCAGCAGCCTATAGTGATCTTGTTTCCCATTGAGTTCATATAGAACATATTGTCTCTATTACTCATTTGGCAGTTAATTGTGCATTGCCTTTTGAAACCTCTTGTGCTTTTAATTTAACTTTATTTAACTATACCTTGATTCTACTTGCTTCCTTGAAACTGGAGGACAGGAATTGTACTTCATTTTCTTCTTCTACAGAGTTTAGGATTGTGCTTTACACATATTAATTACTAATTCTTTTGTCATTGTTGATTGATAATTTATTGGTTAGTGACAAATATTTAAATTCATATTTCCATTTCCTGTAAAATGATGTTCATGTTCAGTTGCTTTTCAGTCATGTTTGATTCTTTGTGACCCCATTTGGGGTTTTGTTGACACAGATACTAAAACCATTTGCCAATTCCTTCTCTAGCTCATTTTACAGGTGAGGAAACTGAGATAAACAGGGGTAAGTGACTTGCCCAGTATCATACAACTAGTAAGTTTATGAGACCAGATTTGAACTCAAGAAATTTCTTGGTTCCAGACCTGGCACTCGATTTATTGCACTACCTAGCTGTCCCTCTGTAAAGTGAGGGGGCTAGAATAGATGATCTCTAAACTTTTATAAGCTTATGAAGTTCAAATAATATTATACTTATAGATATAGAACTTATAGATTCTGGGGATCCTTCCAATGATGCAGATCACAAACCAATTTTGTGGATTCCCTAATTTTAACTACAGGAGTACCCTGAATGTACTGAAAAGTCATGACTCTCTCTTGATGTCACAAGTATAGCAGGAGAACACTTTGGTTATTTATCTATCATATCTTGTTCTCACTAAACATAACCAATACAATTTTGTGGCACAATTCTTTGAAGATATCTTTTACTCCTATTTGTTGGTGTTCCATATCAGTTATATGATGCAGTCTGATTATTCCCATCATGGGCTTTCACTTGCTCTTTCCATGATGCTTGTCTTAATTCTTCTGAGGTAATGGCATTCTGGGTTTCATTGCCATATATCAATTGAATGAATAGTAAAATATTTGTGTCCCTCTCTTTCCAAATAGGTGTACACTATTCTGAAAAGCCTAGGGTTAGTTTTTTTTAAAAAGTGCTTTGTAATTTCCTAAAAGTAATCCAATGCATTCTTTTACTTCTTTAAAATTCTGGCCCCAGATTGCTGTCCTTTTGTATTGTCTGCCCAGATATTCATATTATTGGACAAACTCTATGGAGTGTCCATTCAGATGCATGTTGAAATCTGGGCAATAGACATTGTTTATCCATTTGATCTTTCCAGTGTAGAAGGAAATTCCAAACCCTTAGTGTGCATTTTATAACATTGACATGACTTCAGTTTCATATTAATATCATAATCCCTTTCATAATTCCTATGTTTTTATTTTATGTTTTTTACTTTTATAAAATAAGTTGATGTGAGAAATACAATTTGAATCACTTTTAAGTTTTTGTAATTGAAATAAACACCTGATTTGGTTTTATTATGGAATTAAATTATTATTGAGTGATTACCTATTTCTTACAGAAGGCTCTTTAATGTCTTGGGAACTGATTCAGTCAATACAATGTCACCTACAAACAGGAACATCTGGAGGACCATGTTATTCACAGGAAATTCTTCCTTAATCTGAACTCTACATTAGATCTTCTTAAGCAAATACTTTTGGTGAATATAGAGACATTTATCTAATGCCTCATGTTTAATATCAGAGTTTCTGTTGTTAGATTTCTAAGGAATCTTGAATGATCTTTATATATGAATGAAAGACACCTTGTTATAAAAAGACCTCATAAGAATGAATTTTGTTTTATTTAGAGAAATGTTTTTTTTTCTCCTTTTTTTTTGGTAATAATATATGCAATGAGGTTTTAAATTCTTGGTCTTTTAGGCAATTATGAAATAGTAACAAAGTGGTATTTGTTGAATATCATTTGTGAAATTGTATTTGTTCCTTACTAATTTCTTCATTAAGGGTGCCTTCAATATAAACATAATTGATTCTAAAAATAATTTTGTATAGTTAGAAGAATAAACAGATCATCTATCCATCAATCCATCTATCCATTCATCTATCTATCTGTCTGTCTATTATCTATCAATAGTTGTTGATATTTTCATGTTTGCCCCCCCCCTTTTTTTTTTTTTTTTTTGTATTAATAAGGTATGAGACTTTTTTACCCATGCCATTAGTAACTGCTTCTCCTTTAGGTACCTATTCTGATCCATTATCTTGGATATCTTGCCAAGATTTCTTTAGATTTGTTTTACTTTCCACTGCTTTTTGCTTTATAGGATGATATGACTCAAAACTGCCCATCAATGTTTGTCAAATTTTACAGATGCATTTATATTCCAACCTAGTACTGCCTTGGCATACACTCTCTGTGTGAAATGTTTGATCAGGGACATTTTTCTTGTACCATTAATTTCTATTAGTTACACTTCTGGTTAAAATTAACATAGCTGTGTCAATGGAATTCCTGTTGTTCATTTTTGATTTTCAATAGTTTGTTTAAATAATTCAAGGTGAAATATTATTAATTGCCTATCATACATTTTAAAATTATTATTCTTTCTTCTTTGTAATAATAGTTTATTATAAATTATGATTGTGATTCTGATGAACCAATGATCTGACTGTGTAAATAGCTGACTCAGTAATAACTCATTTCCATAAATCTAATATTGTTTGTTAAAACATAATCAGTTTCTTTCTTCATCACGTTATTTGGTGCTTATCATGTCTAATATCTAAACAAATTCTATTTTTTAGAAGAAAACATTTATAATATAAAGGTAAGATGTTTATGTATAATTTACATTTTAGATCTTCTTCACTTCTTTAAAATTTCATGAAACATACTTTCCCATAGATTTTTTTCCATCTTCATCTTTTCCAGCTTTTCTATTGAAGTGATCAAGTATTAAAATATATATTCAGTTAATTTGGAAAATCTGTCACAATGCTTAGAATTTCTTTAGTAGTTTGTCCTCAGCAACTGTACAATCATATTAAATATATTTCCATATTAGTCATATTGCAAAAGAAAAATCAGAACAAAAGGAGAAACCAATAGAAAGGGAAAAACCCCAAATAAAATTATTATTAATGATTTGGAACAACTTTTCAATATCAATATGGTAAAAATATTTGTTAAGTCAAATATATGAGTACATATGCAATATCACTCTTTATATCAAAATAATTAACCCATTTTGATCTTATCTTGATATATGGTGTTAGGTGTGGATCAATGCCTTTTTTCTGCCATACTAATTTCCAATTTTTCTAGCAGTTTTTGCCAAATAGTGAATTCTTATCGCCAAAGCTGGGGTCTTTGGGTGTGTCAAACATTATGTATTACTATAATTGCCTATTTTCCCCTATAATCCTAACTCATTCCACAAATCAGCTACTGTATTTCTTAGCCAGTACAAAATGGTTTTGATGACTGTTGCTTTATAATATAGCTTTAGGTCTGGCACAGCTAGGCCACCTTCATTTGCATTTTTTTTCATTAATTCCCTTGAAATTCTTGACCTTTTGTTCTTTCAGATAAACTTTGTTATTTTTTCTAGCTCTGTAAGACAATTTTTTGGAAGTTTAATTGGTATGGCACTGAATAAGTAGATTAATTTAGGTATTATTGTCATTTTTATTATATCACTTGGCCTACCCATGAGTATTTCCAGTTTATTAGATCTAACTTTATTTGTGTGGAAAGTATTTTATAGTTGTGTTCATGTAGTTTCTAACTTTGCCTTGGAAGGTAGACTTCAAAATATTTTACATTATCTACATTTATTTTAAATGGAATTTCTCTTTGTATCTCTGGCTGCTGGACATTGTTGGCAATATATAAAAAAATGCTGATAATTTATGTGAATTTATTTTGTATCCTGGAACTGTAGTATAGTTGTGAATTGTTTTTAGTAGTTTTTTAGTTGATTCCCTAGAATTTTGTAAGAATACCATCATGTCATCTGCAAGAATGATAGTTTGGTTTCCTCATTACCTACTCTAATTCCTTTAATCTCTTTTTCATCTCTTATTGCCTAAGGTAACATTTCTAATACAATACTGAATGGTAATGATGAGAGTGGGCAACCTCATTTCACCCCTGATTTTATTGGGACTAATTTTAGTTTATTCCTATTACATATGATACTTGCTGATGGTTTTAAATAGATGCTACTGATCATTTTAATGAAAACTCCATTTATTTCTATACTCCTTAGTGTTTTTAATAGGAATGAGTGTTAGATTTTGACAAAATGCTTTTTCTGCATCTATTGAAAGAATTATATGATTTTTTTTTTTTTTTTAGTTTGGTAATTGATATGGTCAATTATGCTAATAGTTTTCCTTATAGTGAACCATTCCTGCATTCCTGGTATAAATCCTACTTGATCATGGTATTTTATCCTGGGGATGACTTGCTGTAATCTCTAATATTTTATTTAAGATTTTTGCATCAATATTCATTAGGGAAATTGGTCTATAATTTTCTTTCTCTGTATTCACCTTATCTGGTTTCAGAATTAGTGCCATATCTGTATCATAAAAGGAATTTGGTAGGATTTTCCCCCTATTTTTTCAAATACTTTGCATAGTATTGGAACTAATCATTCTTTAAATGTTTGATAGAATTCACATATAAGTCCATTTGGACCTGAAGATTTTTTTCTTAGAGAGTTGATTAATAGTTTGTTCAATTTATTTATTAACATTGGACTAATTATTAATTTATTTCCTCTTCTGTTAATCCGGGCAATCTTTATTTTTGCAAGTATTCCTCAATTTCACTTAGATATCAGATTTATTGACATATAATAGTTGCCCTCTTTCTTACCACTATTCTGCTACTTTAGAAGTGTAACAATTCTAGAAGTAAAATATCCTTGGAGAATAAATATGTAGTATTCTCCTTGTTGCTGTTTTATGCTTTTCCCTTCAAATCTCTCTCTCTGTCTCTCTCTCTCTCTCTCTCTCTCTCTCTCTTTTTCCCTTTCGCTTCCTAATGTTCTCAGTAGAAGCTTTGGAAAAATAAGAGTGGAAGTTTAAGAAAAATACTAGCTTGGGTATTTTTTGTGGTCAGGAGAATGATTTTAAATGTTCTCAAATGTTATTTATAAATAGTGTGATCTCTATAATCAGAATTGGTATTATGTTGTCCAATTAATTTAGAGATTGTACAGACTATGTTGAGACCTATGTTGGTCAATGTATAAAATGGTATCTCCATGACACTAAACATTAAGATGAAAATCAAAAGGTCCGTTTTTTTTTTTTTTTTCCTCTCATATGATGTGAAAGTTTTGGATTTTTTTTTAAAGAATTTTTAAATCAGTTTTTAACAGTACATTTGGCATTGTATAGACATAGCTTAAATCAATGAAAGATTGGCTGCAAAAGGGGTTGTAGAGGGGGGAAGAGGCACAGCAAGTGAGAGATAATTGAATACTCATTGGCACAACTCCCAGGCTTTGGCTTGCTTGGGGTAGGGTGAGGAGGAAGAAGTCAGGGTAGCAGATCTGTGCATTTGGAGGTTGGGATAAGGATTCTATCCCACTTTTTATCAGTGATCCTTTTTTGCCCTAGAGATTCAGCACTTTGGAATCATAGATGTTTCTATATCACAGAAATCTTTACTGAGAATATGAGCTGCTCTAAGTATTCCTCAGAAGGGAAGAGTTATAGAAAGCAGAAGAATAGGAATTGAGCTTATGTTTTCTCTTCCACACCTTCTGGACACTAATGAAGACTGGAGTCCTTCATGTCATCATTATTTCCTTTATAAACTAATCCATTTTCTGATCAAAGAAGGAATTTGTCTTAGTTTGACATTACTCTTTAAAAAGTAATCCATGTTAGCTATTGCTTATTACCCTTTGAATCATACAGCTCCCTTATAACAGAAGATAAGACTTGGATAAGATACCACAGTGAAAAAAAATTCTACTATGAGCATAAAAGAAATGTAGATGAATAGTAAAAGCAAGGCTATTCAGGTGATAAGAGTTTGACACAGATTACAAAGATTTTGTGTAATTCATCTCTTTCTCCCAGAAGATACATGTCTTGTAGTTTGTGTAGCCTTTTGGGAATCCTGGTATCAGCAAATCATTCATCCCACAAAATATTTTAGGGGCCCACTGTGTACATAACCCTGGACTATTTTCTAATGTATTTATTGTTTTCTTTTATAGCCTAATAAGAATGATAATGATAGGCAGCATAGTATAATGAATTGAGAAATGGCCTTGGAGTAAGGAACACCCAAATTAATATTCCACCTCTAATAAGCCTTAAAATCATTAACTTCTTGGCAGTTTTAAGGTCTCAAGTTAGAGAACAATGCGTATCTGAGGTCACAGAGAGAATCTATAGGACAATAATAATACATACTAATACCAATACCTAGGTAACCATAGATTATATAAATACTTATAATATTAACCATCAAATAGTCATCATAGTCCTTTAAGTATTAGAAAACATTTCCTTCCCAGTAACTCCAGGATGAGATCACTAGTACGGTATTATTTTCCTTATTTTATGCACAAGAAATTGTTGCTCAGAAAGGTTAATGACTTCTTTAGTGACCTTCACATGGCTAGTATCAGAACCAGGCCTGAAAATCCAGGTTTCCGGACTAAACCCAGTGTTCTTTCTTCTTCACAAATATAACTGTCATATGGGAAATAAATACTAAGTATTATAGCAACTCAGAGGAAGAGGTCACTTTGGGCTGTGGAAATCAAAGAGGGTTTTGTGGAGGAGGTAGAATTTGGAATGAGTGGTTTTCAATGGGGGAAGATGATAAGAAAAGGAGGAAAAAGAAGAATAAGCAAGAGTGGCTGTTTCTGTGTGTTTTTCTGTTTCTCCCTCTCTCTCTCTCTCTCTCTCTCTCTCTCTCTCTCTCTCTCTCTCTCTCTCTCTCTCTCTCTCTCTTTCTCTCTCTCTCTTTCTCTCTCTCTCTTTCTCTCTCTCTCTTTCTCTCTCTCTCTTTCTCTCTCTCTCTCTTTCTCTCTCTCTTTCTCTCTCTCTCTCTCTCTCTCTTGATCAGTCCAGTTTGAGTACAGTGTAGACATTACCAAGATAGCAATAGGAGTTTAAAGTAGTTTGGAGCCAGCTCAGATAAAGCCTTGAAACTCTGGATGAAAAGTTTGGATTTCATTTTGAAGACATTGAGAAGCTATTGAATGCATCTGAGAAGGGCTGTGACAATGGTCTAAATCTAATCTTTTGGAGATCGATTTGGTAGGTAGATATCTAAGCTAAACTAGAGATGTAAGAGACTGGATTCAGCCAAATTAGGGGAATATGGAAAAGCTAGATTCTATGCAACCAGATATTAGTCATCTGGTAGGAGAAATGGGGGGAAAAAAAGAGGGGGTAGGTAGGAGAGAACTGAGAAAACTTTGTGACTAATCTAATATAAAGGATAAGGAAGGAGGAGTTGTAGTCAACGATGACTCATACAAATTAAATAAGGTTACCATTTATACCCATAGGGAAGTTGAAGATTAGATCTATTTTTGAGATGGAAGATGATGGGTATAGTTAAATAAATAAGTTTGGAGTGTTCATGAGGTATTTATCCATTCGCCTTTCACTGAGAATTAATTTTTTTTCTTATAAATCTCCACTAATGTTCTACTCTGATGTCTGATTCACAAGAAGGCAGCCTTGATTTCTTGAAATCTATGCTGGTAGAACATAAACTCTCTTAGAAAGACCATAAGCACAAGCTCATTGAGTATCTGCTGAGGACCAGACTAATTAAATTTTGAACAATTCATCATCAGTGGATTGGATCAGATGATAAATTTTTTAGACCTCAGCAAGTTGTGAAAACCAGCTATTTATAGAATGGTTGCAATCTGTATCAGTGGATAGACTATGTATACCAGTGAATTAAAAGAATCTTTGATTTAAAGCTAAAAGGGACCTTGCCCAGTCTAACTCTTTTACAGATAGAGAAACTGAAATATGAAAATGGGAATGACTAGTCCAAAGTCACTTCTCTAGTATGTGGTAGAGTTAGTATTTATTTATTTTTTTTACTTTAGTATTGTTTCTACTATATTATGCTAGAGCCCTGAAGTAAGGTGAGATATTAAAAATGACATATTTCAAGTTTGGAACACATGGACAAAATTTGTAGCTCGCTAAGCCATGCTGGTCTCCAGTCTATAGAATGCCTTGCCATCCTCATCTCAATACTGGTGTTTTCTTTCTCAAGTCCCACAGGCTAAAATCACGGCCTAATGAATAGCTATCCAATGGAATTACAGGTCAAATTGTCAATTGCTATTGTAGATAATCATTGTAGAAAGCATTCAGCGCAATTCTACAGAAACTTGTTCTGTTGGCTACCTCTTGTGTCACACATCAACCATCCATTATGTTGGATTTGCCATGGCAGGTACTCCTTTAAAAGAAATTGAATCACCATGGTGCCCCAGATGTTTATTTAATGAAGTAAAATTCACACTGCAAGGAATGCCTCTTTTGTTTCTGTGGGGGAAAACTCAAGGGTTCCCAGTTTCAGCATTGTTTGAGTTGCAGTCACACGAGAGTAGCTATTTTGCACATAGATGCCCAGTTATTTAGATCAGTCCACTCTGGTGGTTTATTTGAGAGAATGTTAGAACAATATTTTGGGAACTGGTGTTTGTCCATACAGATGTAATGCCATACATGGAAACAATCACTGCAAGCTTTTATGAAAGGCAGACGGTAAGTACAGTCAGCCAAACTACATAAGTCTTCTGATGAACAGAGTTTGAACTGATGCCAGCAGTGAAGTTGAGAGCAGATTTATCCATCTTGTTCACAGACTATTAAAGCAGAATGTGTGTTTATTAGGCCCTTGACTAGGCTAAAGGCAGGAGTCTCTGGAATATATAACAGGGACAGTTCTGAAAAGAAATCTAATGAAATGAAACTAATTGAACAACACTTAATTTGGTGTCCTCGGCCTTGCTTCTTGTCATCTGAATTAATAGGTGTGTAAATATCAGAATGAGGCAAAAAACCAGCAATGGGCTGGAAAAAAAAAGAAAAAAAAAAAAAGGCTCATTTGTGGTGATCAATCAAGACTCCGGATATGACCAAAGACAAAGGCTTTCTGGAAATTTCCTGAGTTGGAACCTAAAACCCCAGGGGCACTTGGAAAACTAAGTAAAGCCAGCTGGTGACTATTTGCCTGACCAGTTGTGATGATACTGGGAACCCAGTAGGCAGGGCTTGCCGAGTCCCTATGTGGACTTGCCCCTCCTAGGCTTTTATTGTGCCAAATGTAGAAGTGCTGGGATGGTTTGGGACAGTGGAGGGCACTGTGAGCACATCATGAGATAGAAAGGATACAGCATTGGGAAGAAAGAAGTGCCTTTGAGTACATTCCATGTGCAGGAATTGTAACAATGCGATTTTGGCCGATGACATACATGTTGAATAATAAGTAATGGTTTTCATCCACTTTTGTTCTTGGCTTCCATTGTATTATACTGACTCCAGTCCTGGTGACATTGTTTTCAAAAAAGGAAGGATTAGTGTTCAGTGTTTGTGCAAAACTTCTTTCATTAAAGAGAGACCCTTTTTTATGTGAACATCTGGTAGAATTATAATCATAGGAGTTCTCTTACTACAAGAGGAAAAAAAATCAATCTTGTTAATGTAAAAATCACCTTCATAATTTCTTTCTCCAAGAAATTCATTGGGTAATGTCATGGTGCAGGCTCAGAGATGTCATAAAGCATTTGAATACCCTATATAAGTTAGAAAAATTTGCTCCTCTTTGTATTAATCTACTCTAGAAGCTTTGAGCCTACACGGTAACATATATGACTTAGCACAAAATAAATACCAATGTGCTATGGACAAGGAAAGTAGAATTCTTGGCATTAAAAATCTTTGTCCATGAAATCCATAGTGTTCTCAAAAGCTCACAAAGAGATTATTCTTACAGATTACCTACTGTATAATAGGGATAGTGTAAAGGCAAAAATACTGAATCTCAGAGGAAAGAACCCAATTTATAACAATATGTCTATATCTAATCCAACCTATATCAGTATATCCCTAAAGTTTCCTGGTTGAGGACATTCTTTTCACCACTGGCCTTATCTCAGCCCTAGGATGAATATTCTTTCTTGTCTTCTTCTTTTGGAATTTCTTGTTCTTCCTTGAAGGCACAATTCAAATGTTACTTACTATATGGATCCTTTTCTTATTCCCCTAGTTCTTAGCCCAATCTCTTTTAACCCCAAATTATTTTGTATTTCCTTTATGTGCATTTTTATTGATTTGTTTGTAGATATTTTTCATTGTATAGCATGTAAACTCCTTGAGGGAACAGTTTTCATTTTTTGCATCTTCATTGCCTAAGATTGCACATTGCACATAGTAGGTATTTAATTGATGATGGTTGAAATTTCCTTCTTTAAGAAGTCTTTTTTGGCCTTTTTTAATATTCTTGCTATTCTTTGAAGGCAACCTTCCATTTATACTGTTTATATCTTACATATTCTCCATTAGAATGTGAGCTTCTTGAGGGCAGGTGTGTTATTCAGTCACTTTCAGTCTTTTTTGACTCTTTATGACTCCATGTAGAGCTTTCTTCACAAAGATACAGGAATAGTTTGCTATTTCTCTGCAGCCTGGCATGTAGGAAGGACTTGAATAAAGTTGAATGGTTGACTGAATGGGATTGAATTTAAATGGCTGTTTGGCCTGGAAAAAAGAATATGGAAACACAAGATTTTCTTTAAAAAATGGGATGGCTCTAACTTGTAAGAGAAATTAATTTATGCTATTTGACTTTATAGTAGAACTAAGATCAATAAAAGATGTTTGGAGAGAGCAGGCTTTTTAGCTCAATATAACCAATAATTTTAAAATAAAAATTAAATGGACTATTCAATCAGAGATGGAGTATGGGACATTAAAAAGAGGCTGGGTAGTTGGCCCAGAGTGTGGTAAGGGCATTAAAGCACCAGGAAAGGGTTGGATTAGATGAGGTCTTAGGTCCTTTCCAAATATGTGATTTTATGATTCTATGATTTTTGTTGTATGTGAATTAATGTTTCTTTATTGAAGTACTATTTCTTTCTTTGTATAATGTCGATTTTGCCATCTTATTGATTTTGACAGCGTGTGTATCTGTTTGGGTTATATATATTCCTCTGCTTTGAAAGCTTCACCTAATTGGAATTAAAATTTAAGAATCAACATAACTTACAGCACAATGAGTAGAGAGTTTATCTTGGAGTCAGGCAAGAACCGAGTGCAAGGTCTTGGCTGAGTTACCCTGGACAAGTCACTTAGTGCCACCACCTAACTCTCTGCTTTGGTAGATATAATGTTTCAAATGCCCTAAAATGATGCAATCATAATTTAATGATCACCATAAAGTTCTAACGAATTTTTAAAAATATATATTTTATATATATATATATATATATATATATATATATATAAATCTACAGAAGGAAATAGAGCTCAAGCATGTGTTAAGGATAATAAATACCAAGTAGAACCAAGATTTGACCCTACATCCAGTGCTCACTCTCTTACAATATATGGCTTTATGACTGATATAATATTCTCCCTGACTTATAGATGAAATGGGCAGGTGGAATCAAATAGGAATTTTGTATCATACCCTCAAGGATGAACTACCTTCTCATTTTAATACAAATTCATTTAATTGGCACTATCAGAATTATTAAGGAAACCCAATGGTTTCAATATTAGGTTGGGAGTCAGGAAGGCTTGAATTCCACTGCTGCTTTTGACACTTATTAACTGTGTGACAATGGGGAAGTCACCCAACCTTTGTGCACTTCAGTTTCTTTATTTGTAAAATGGAGAAATAAGAACATCCACATTTTAGGATTATTGTAATCAAATTGTTGTAAAATATTCGGATAGAAACAGAGATAACTTCTGGAAGTCTGAGGTTATTCTTGGAGGTACAGTAACTAGTTCTCTTCTATACACTGAATCAATTTTGCTAAGAAGAATCTTTCTTTAGCCCATCTATAATCCACTGAAAAGCACTGTATCATAGATGATAGAAGGCTGGATTTTTATTTAAAACCAAAATTTACTTACACATTAATATGGAGGGCTAGACTAGAGTTTAAAGGAAAAAAGAAGAAAAGGAAAAGAGTCTATGATACACAATTCTGCCCAGAAGAGAAGAGGGAGAAGACGGTTATGAGGAAGGGAAAAGCTGCAAACATACACACAAGATGAAGGGAAGATAGTCTGGGCAGCCAGGGTCAGGGTTCTTGGCTACTCACCTGTTGCATGTAGGTTTCTATCAGATACTTTTTAAAAGCTTTGGGTTTGTCCAAAGTTCATCAACATGTGTGTTCTATGGGCCATCAATGCTGGGTTTTCCCAACGGGCTTTGGTTAGAAAGTAGGATGGTTCTGACATCAAATGGAGCTGACCACTTGTCCTGAGGATGTCTAAACAAATATTTCCTGGGGGTCCATTTTAGGATGGTAATGGTGGAACCAATCACAGTGGGAACATTATATGGGTAACCATTGGGAAACCACAGAAAGAGCTTGTATCTTAGATATTATAGTGTCCCAGCTGCTCCATGGATGATCCAAATTCATTTGTAGAGATTGTTTGACTCTGGGAAGGCAGAAATTGCTTTGTCTCCAGATATCATTAGGTCATCAATTACCTCTTGCCTTGGGGTATGAGATGCATCCATTCCTGGATAGGTCCCTTTGTGGAAGTGGTGGCAAGACTAGAAATAGCTGGATTGTAGTTATGCGAGGCCAGAGTGGACCAGAAATAAAGGAAGAAAAACTCCCGGGCAGCAGCTACCAGAATTCTGGATTTGAAGAAGAAAACATGGGTTCAGATCTTGCCTGAGATACTTCCTTACCCTTGCAAATTGCTTGATCTCTGGATCTTCAGGTTTCTTTTCTGTAAAATAGATTTTACTTCACAGGATTGTGATGAGACTCAAATGAAATATTGTAAGGTGTTTTACAAACTGTCAAGTGCTCTATGAATGTGAGATATTATTGTGGTTATGGAGAGCTTTAGTCAGTAGCTATGCAGCTTTGAGCACATCACAATTTATGTGGGTAGAATCAGGAGTGCAAGACAGAGGAGAAGTGTAGGTGGAGAATTTTGAGTGCCCTCCTGGAACTACAGGACAGAATCCAGCCCAGTTTCAAATATAAATAATACCTTTTTCCAAGAAACGCAAAGTTTGTATGGGTATAATGACATTCTTATCCCTGTAACTTACTGATGGTATTAATCACAAAGATGGGGTAGTTTCTGAACAGCTTAGAAATGAAAGTGTCCACTAACTTCAGACTTGGGCAAATCTGTCAATTCTTTGGCTAGAGCTGAACTGAAAAAATGTCTTTGAGATAATTTTTCAAATATACACAGAATTCTTCAGATGAAGTCAATGTTGTTATACCATCTGCTATAGGTCACTAAACACCTAATTCATCCACAAAAAGTCTTTCAGAGTCAAAAATGGAGGAGAAAAGAGCTTTTTCCATAATAAAAAGCTCAAACTGGAGTAGGCTGCTCTTATAGCTTTGAGAACAAGGCTTGACAGAAAATTAATTGGCATCCACATCAGAGATCTAGTCTGCAAAAGAATGAAAAGGGAGGAAGGTAGAGAAAAAGAATAAAAATGATTTTTTCTTTGAAATACATACATGAAGGATATTCAATATTAGAAAGTCTTCTTTTCCTGTTTTCAGGGTTTTTCTTCTAGGCCCTATCCCTATTCTTCCTCTGCCTGTATGATAATACTAACACATTTCCCTTTCTCCTACCCCAGTTTTATTTACATCTCTATCTGATGACCAAAGCTTATAACACTGAATTCCTCTGCTTCAGATACTTTTGTCATATGACAGGACATTAAACCAGCTGTAATTCTACTTTTCTCTGTCTGCATTTATAAGTTCCACTTTTTTTTTTTTTTCATTTTCAGTTGTAATCATAAAATTGTCATTTTTGGGGCTTTCAGGAAAAACAAAAATCCCCTAAGTTTTGCCAGTATTGGAAAGAAATGCCTAATAAACAGTTCAGAGTTTATGAAAACGTGCAGAACACAGAATGAGTATTTCTTGGTAGTTAGTAGAGTCTCATGGATGGAATAAAATCAATGGAAAATATATTCTAAGAAGGAACCAAATCCATCCAAATCTAGGGGCCTTTAAAAAAACAAATTCTCAGGGCTCAATCTTCTTGTTCAATTAATATTTATTATGAACTACTTTGGGCTTAGGTAATTTCTTGGCAATTATTTTACCTTAAAGAGTGACTATGGGACAGGGAAGGTAGTGTGTGCAACACTGGGCTAATGCCAGAATCAAAATAATCCTAGCTTACTCATCTATAAGTGCTTTATAGTTTACAAAACACTTTTCTGAAAATAACTCTGAGACTTAGGTAATAGTAAGAACTCATATTTATATGGCATGCAAGATTTTACTAAGGATTTTCTTCTTAAAAAGTCAAGTGAGGCTCATTAATGGATTGATGTAAACCTACAAGGAAGTTGCTAGTGGAGTGCTCCAGGGATCAGGGCTTGATTCTGTACTGTACACCAGAGGTGGCAAACACAAGTGGTCCACATGCTCTCTAGATAGTAACCTGAACCAGATAAAAATGTAATTGGGAATTATTTAACAACATAAATAAAAATAGATAATGTTAATAATATAGGGTTTTCTAAATCAATATGCAGCCTACGGGGATCCTTAGGGTATGATTTAGTGGTCCTATTTCAATTTGCGTTTAACACCATTGTTAAATTCTTCATCCATTATTCAATCCAAGATTCAGTATCTTCATCTAAATTACTTAGAATAATAGTATGTAACACCATTGTTGCATACTATTATTATAAGTAATTTGGATGAAGATATAAATGGCCTTCTTATTAAATTGCAATTGAATTTCTTTCAATTTGTGAAGTACCTACTATGTGAACAGCACTGTTCTAGGCTAAGAAGCAAATATTGTACAAAGGGGTGGATTTTATAGAATTCCAAAGTTATGTCAGAGAAATAGAATGCAATCAGTGCATAAAACATGTAAATCATAAGCCAAATATATTGGCAAAAAACTTTGAGGTGTTGTTGGATAACATCCAGTTTTATAACCATTGTACCTTGTCTATAGGCCCTTTCAGTAGGTATACGTCAGCCAGACCTGCTGTGTCTCTGGCATTGGAACTGCTGCTGATGTCACCAGTATTAATGCCCACAATTCAGAGGCAGATATTTGGAGAAAGCAGTAGATTAGGAATGGACTTTGCTTGTCCCTATAAAGAAAGAAACTGTCACATGCAGAAACAAATCTTGTTTTCTCATGTAGCCTTTGAGGTTTTTCCATCAGTTTTCTTTAGCTCTAATTTCCATACCTGTGATGTGGGTTGTGTTCTGGGGCCAAAAACCATGTTTAACATTTAACTTAATTTTAAAGTGTTAAATTAATTAAAAGGGCCTAAATATTTGAAGAGACATTCTTATGAACCTACTGACTCAAGATGAAAGGGGGGATTTTTCAGGTGAATATTTTATCTATGAACTCATTGTTGCTGTCAGAAATAGAGTAGGTAGAGACTGGATAAGACATTATAATTCAAAGTCAAGGATAATCAAGAAAAACAATATGGCATTTTAAAACAAAACTAGGAGAGAAAGAACATACATGTTCTCTGTTTCTGTAAATGATAAATCATAAAATTCATCAGTAAAATACTTTGTTACTTTTACTACCCACAAATATAGTAAAATATGATTAATTAGAAGGAGCTTATAGATATACTTTCCTAAGAAGTTGGGATATTTCTGGCATATATTTGAACAAATATCTCTTTTTTATTCATACTAAGAATTGATTCAAAGTTCAAAATAAAATGACTTTCCCTGCAAATAATTGGACAGCTAAAAACCACTTCCTCAGATGATTGTCTTTAGCAACTGAAAATTTAATAAGATGGAAAATTTACTTTTTACTTTGGTTCTTAAGAAAAGATGTTGATTTGATAGAAATTGTACAGGTGTTGAATGGGAGAAAAGGAAATTATGTTGATCTAATAACTTGCAGCTAATTTTGAAAAAATGAATAAAGACGGGAAACTTTTATTTATTTATTACTACCTAAGTCTAGTTTTGTGACAATGATTACAGGTCTCAACTTCTGACTTCTGTGCAGATTTAAGAAGTAAAAAGTGCATCCATGCACCCTCCCCCTTCCCCCTACAGATAGAAAGATGATAAATAGATGAGATAGAACAAATTATGCAGGTTTTAGTTGAACATATCAGGATATTGTTTGTAAGATGTGTTAGTGGAGAATTACAATAGGTTAAAACACCACACCAGGACATAAGCCTTTGGACCATATTTTCCAAAACTGCACTGCCTTTTGCCCACTTTTGGAATGAAATCACTAAGAAAGTATAGTCATTTAAATTAGAAAGTCTCATCAAATATTTCAGAAAATGTCTCAACCGATTAATTCTCTACAACAGATGTGAGCACAGAAGCTAGTCATTTTAATGGTTTTTTTTTTTGTTGTTTTTTTTTTTTTTTTTTTTTTTTGTTTCATAGCTACCTTCACTAAAGAATCAATTGTCAAATGGTTTGTTTACAGGTGATGAGAGTTGCTGAACCTATATTCAAAGGCATTTCATAAGACCATGAATTTAGAGTTGGAAGGGGCCTGATTTGTTCTGAGCCTTTTATGTTGAAGAGGGGAAAACTGAATGCAAAGGAATAATTTCTCCACAGTCACAAAGTAATAAGTAACAGAACCAGAATTTGAATCCATGTTCTCTAACTTTAAATCCAGTACTTCCATGGCATCAATTTTTCAAGTAAGGTAAAACCTGCTAGAATTTGTACTTTGCTGACAGCTCTGGAGAACACAGAACCACATCCGTGCTACCATGAAGCATTAAGAAAGACTTTTGGGATGGTTTTACCTCTTTAGAGGGGAAATCAGCAGTACACTTAACTGCTCCAATTCTGCTAGGCAGGACTAAATTGAATCTGATCACAATTTTTATCATTGCTTTCTCCACTACTTCTGACAAATTCTGTGTAGATTCTGGAGAATCTGTAGAAACACACCTAGAAGCTCCTGTTCTCTCCTTCCTTCCCTGCTTCCTGCTATGGACCATAAGTGAGAAAGAGCAATATTCCTAGACCGTAGTCTACACCATGGGCACCATAGTTGATCATAGCTACCAGTTTTAATTCTTCTTTTCATTGAACTCATTCTATCAAAACAACCCCACCTATCTTCACCATCATGTAAGGGCTAATTTGATCAAAGTTGCATCAATCCCCCTTCAGCAATTAGCTCCCTTAATAATCAGGTGAAGCTGCCAATTAATACACTGTTTCCTGCTTTACCAAGACTGTGCTATGTACAATTTCATTTTGGCTATATAGGATTTTATTCTCTTTTTATACTTTGGGCTAGGCAATGTTATACTGTAGTGAATCTTCATGCTTTAGGTTTTTAACCTTTTCATGAAAAGGCAGTTTTTCTTTGTCCTAATGGCTCATTTAAACATGTCCAGATGCTAACCATCTGTATCTTTGTAGATACAGTCTTTATAATCTCAGTTTTCTATTACAATGGTGAGGAGAGAGGTATGGATTACAACCTGATCATTTTGTGTTTAAAATTACTTGCCCATTAACTATATGAATTATGGTAGCAGAATAGTTTTAAAAAAACAAGCATTCCCAAAATCCTTCTGCAAAATTCATGTGTGCTTGGCAGTACTCGGAGTCTGACTGGTGTCAAGGAGAGTAAGTAAAATCTAATTGTATATAGGCTCTTAATGTTTTCTATGAAAAGACAAGGATCTAGGAAGATAAATGAGAATATCACTCCCCTCTGCATCTGTTACTCTGCTTGATTTCAGCTCATTGATATGCTGCTAACTGCTAACTCAAGCTTTGGTTAATTCCCTCCGCCTCCTCTTCCCTTTGATTGGAGGTTTGGAGGACCGAGTACCAGATTTCTCCCAATGCCTTCCTTTATGGAGAGCAGAAACTGGACTTTTCAGACTCACTCCACTTTGCATTTGCTGCTCTTTCTGATTTCAACTCCTCAGCAAAAGATACATCTGCTGATGACTCCTGGACTCCTCCCCTATCTTTCCTCTCTGCTTTTTTGTGTTATCTCCCACCATGAATTATAAACTTTTTGAGGACAGGGACTATCCTTTTTATTGATTGTATCCCTAAATGTAGCAGTGTCTGGCATATAGTAGGTAATTAAAAGATTTTTTGGATTGGATTGCACATAATGAATTTGAATTGGAGATTGTATTACCTGGATGGTGATAACAGAAGTATAAAAACAACTTTCATATTAAAAGAGAATAAAACTTAAGAGGTTAGGATAAATTGTTCTTTGCATAGGGATGAGGAAAAACAACCATTAAAGTCAGGTACAAATGATGACTGGAGAGACATTCATGAATGTCTTTAAGCAGACTATCACACTAAAACACTGAAGAAATTAAATTTTTTTGAATTTTGAAAACTATTTACATTTATTTTGAAAAATAAAATGCTATTGAATTTTTTTTAATAGTATATGATGTTTTAAAAAAATTATAGCTTTTTATTAACAAAACATATGCATGGGTAATTTTTTTACAACATTGTCCCTTGCACTCACTTCTGTTCCAACTTTTCCCTTCCTTCCCTCCACCTCCTTCCCTAGATGGCAGGCAGTCTTACAGGTATTAAACATGTTAAAGTATATCCTAGATACAATATATGGGTGCAGATCTGTACTGTTCTCTTGTTGCACAAAAAGAATTGGATTCAGAAGGTAACTGGGAAGAAAAACAAAAGTGCAAGTAGTCTATATTCATTTCCTAGTGTTCTTTCTCTAGGTGTAGCCGATTCTGTCCATCATTGATCAATTGGAACTGAATTAGATCTTCTCTTTGTCAAAGATATTCACTTCCATCAGAATGCATCCTCATGCAGTATTGTTGAAGTGTATAATGATCTCCTGGTTCTGCCCATTTCATTCAGCATCAGTTCATGTAAGTCTCTCCAAGCCTCTCTGTATTCATCCTGATGGTCAAGAAATTAATTTTTCATTGAGTTTTAGCATGGACTATTCCAAAGAGGAAAGTTTCAACCAGAAACTGCAGAATTTCCATGGGATACAGAGAGAAATACAGCTTGATTTTGGAACAAGGGACATGAATTAAATAGCTCTGTCTTGATTTGAATTAGATACATAATTAGCAAGGAAGGGCAGTGGCCCAAATGACACTAACAATTATTAATATTTTTTATTTTCTTTATTTAATATTTTATTTTTCCCCATTTACATGTAAAAACAATTTTCAACATTCATTTTTAGAAATTGAGTTCCAAATTTTCTCCTTTCCTTTCTATACCAGTTACCGAGAGAGCAAGCAATTTGATAGAGGTTATACATATTAGTTAGGCAAAATATATTTTCATATTACTTATGTCATGTAAGAAAACATAGATCAAAATAAAAAACCCAAGAAAAATAAAGTAAAAAAATGCTTTGACCTATATTCAGACTATATCAATTAATTCTTTCTCTGGAGATGGATAGTGTTTTTCAACATAAGTCCTTTGGAGTTGTCTTAGATCATTGTATTACTGACAATACTAAATTTTTCACAGTTGCTCATCTTATAATATTATTATTATTGTGACAGTTTTCTCCTGGTTCTACTCATTTCATTTTTGCATCAGTTCATATCTTTCCAGATTTTATTGATAGTATTAAATCATCATTTCTTATGGCACAATAATATTCTATCACAATCATATATTACAACTTGTTCAGCCATTCCTCAATTGAATCCTTCAATTTCCAATTCTTTGTCACCAGAAAAGAGCTGCTATAATTTTTTTTTTTTTTTTGTATACATGACTGTGGCAATTATAAGCAAACTCAAACAAGATGTAAGAAAGACTAATTCAAGATTTATTATTCAATCGAGCTAGCTTAGAGTTCCAAAGTATACTTTTAGTAACTGCAAGTATATAAGTTCAGTTTCCCTATTGTCTGATTTCTTTACCTAAGATCTATTATTTTCCAGCTTTTGTATTTTATCACATCACAGCAAAATTGCTTGTGCATATCTAAATGGTGAACTGCATGTGCTTATACTGTATAGAAATGATTGGAGGTGAATGCCTTAATAGAAATGAAAAACTAAATCCCATGGATCTGTTGTTTACAGGGGAACCCTCTCTTGATACCCTGGCTTCCAACAGTGGAAAGTTACCAAACCAAATGTTGGTGGGACCTGGCTGATGAGTCTCCTAATTAGAGATGGCCTCAGGCACCTTGTT
Organism: Sminthopsis crassicaudata; assembly: GCF_048593235.1. Lineage (NCBI taxonomy): Eukaryota > Metazoa > Chordata > Mammalia > Dasyuromorphia > Dasyuridae > Sminthopsis > Sminthopsis crassicaudata. The sequence continues at coordinate 118,819,307 of NC_133619.1, read as the reverse complement.
TTATCACAAACCTGCTTGAGATATAACCATATGAAAGCCAATAAACTATGATAATACTGCTTATCTTGTTCCATGGCCCCAAGATAATTCTGAAGGGCCAGTTAACTCAATAAACATCATTCACCAGCCCACATATTGAGGAATATTCCATGATTCATCAGGGCCAGAGAATTCATTATCTAGTCTCCTTACTTTTTGGAGATATTTGTTCAGTCATATCCAATATCCCTTTGAGGTGTCTAAGATTGGGGTTGAAGCTCAGTTCTTCCTAACTCCAGGCCCAGCACTAAGGCACCTACCTGACCCCTTTTGGGGAGGACATCTTTTTAATAATAGTAGCCAACATTTAAGTAACACTTCAAGATTTGCAGTTATATTTATTATCTCATTAGATTTTCACAACGATCCTGAGAGGTATTCTTATTTTACAAGTGAGGGAAATGAAGCAGACAGAAAGTCTCTTGCCTCAGTCATACAGAAGCAAGTATCAGAGATAAGATTTAAATTTAGGTCTTTCTGACTCCAAAAACAGCACCACCTAAACGAGGTTAGTTCTTGGACAGCAGGCAATCTATTGCATGCAATTTGTCGAAGCCTTTACAACTTGGTAAAATTGGTCAGAGTTTTCATTTTGCTGATAAAATATCGAAGAATCTGGACCACTGCCATCCCACTAAAATGGGCATTGCTCATGGGAGTGCCCAAATCAACTGGATAAGATTTCAGGATTTAGTAGTTTTTCTTTTCTTTTTGGAAGCCTGTGAGCATGTGCATTTATATCTTGATGAGAGAATAAAGGAAACTCCAAGATTTGTATGGCTGAGAATTCGGGAAGATGAGGTCTTGGCAGGACAGCTGCCCCTTTCCATAGTCCATAAAAGTGATTTACTGGTTAGCTGAGGTTCTTTCTTGAAGTCCAGCCCCCTGCCTGGTCTCCTTTTCCTTGGAGTGACTTCCTTGAGTTGGAGGAATATGTGGAAGTTGCATGTATTTGCAAGCAACAGGGAGGGTAGCTCATGGACCCTGTTTGGTTTGTGGAGGGAAAGGAATTTTGAGTTTCCTTGGCAATTTGGTCCTGAAGTCTAGCTTTTAGGCCACAGAATGGAGATTCCATCCCTTTGCACAATGTCTTCTGCAGAGTAAGTGCCTAATTAAATGCTTGTTGGTTAATTTGTGGATTGTCTGAGTAGCTCCACTTTTGAGGGTTACTTCATGGAGAAATTAAAGCTGAAGAGTTTTTTAGAAAGTTTGATTTTCTAGAGGGAGAAGAACTCTGACTCCACATAGTCCCTGGAGAAAGAAGAGTATTATCATCATAGATCCCAAGTAGCATTCTGTTTGGGGAGCAAAACTAGTGAGTTCTCCAGATAGTGAGGTTCTATGGGAAAGGGATTGCTTGTTAAGCAGCCTTTGAAATGCTTGCTTTGTGTGGGGAGTCTAGAACTGAAATAGGATGGCACCATGGGTTTTTGTGGGGAGGGAGGACTGTGGAGGATTTTTTGGGAGGTACTCCATAGAATGTTGGAGCTTGCTCAGTTAAAACTCCTCATTGCAGAGAGAATGATGATTCCACATTACATATCTGTATGAAAGTCTGGATTGTTTAAGCGAATTGGAAGAGGAGAAATAGTCATATTCCTTCCTTGTTCAAGAGAAAACATGAGTAATTTCACACCTTCGGGCAGAGAATCATGAAGAAAGAGGAAAGACTTTGGAAAGAGGCAGAATGCAGACAAACTGGTACCTCAACAAATCCCTAATTTCTAGTTTATCTTCCTAGAGACTGAGAAAATTTTTCTTAGACTAAGGAATTTCTCTAAATTGAGCAGAGACATCTCTCTCAAAAGGGAATTTTCCTTTATTCTGTATATTACTATATCTATATCTGTATGGATATTGATATAGATATATGTATTTATACACACTTATATGATATGATATATTAATATATTCTTATCTGTGTAACTTCTCTGATTTCTGTTTGCTATCTCTTTGGGAAAAAAAGGTTTTCTCCTGATTCACTATTTGTGATGGCCTTTGGTTTTATTACCATTTGGGAAGGGGCCAAATTTTTTCCTATAAGAACAGGACAAAGTGATTCTATGACCACTAAGACAAATTCATGTTAATGTATGTATAATTTACATGGAGAAAACACTTCTATACTTTAAGTAGAAAAGAGAGAGAAGGAGGGATTGCTGACATTTTTTAGATGTCCTATGTCAAATTTGGGCAAAGATAAGAAAATTAAGAAACTCTCCTTTTGTATAATTTGAAACTCCCCTGAATTCCCAGAAACTGTGCCTTTAGGTCTTGTGCTGTTGACTTTTTATGCATAACACTCATTTAGGTGAAGAGAACCATTAAGGGAGGAAAGTCTATTTGATGATGCCAGGAAGACCATAAAATGGCTAAGGGGAACAAAGAGGAGTAAGGCCTTTTTTAATTGGGGCACAAATAATCCATTAAACTGTTTCCTTATGCTCTTTCTTTTTCTTATAAAATAAACTGAAAAAAGTTATTTTTAAAGAGATGAATATAAAATTCCAATGCAATAGGAGTATTTTAGGACTGATTGCTTTATTTATTTATTTTTTTTCTTGAAGAAGTTAAAAACTGCATTATACAACCAATTAGCTGATGACTTACATTAAGCAATTTTTGGAGGAGTTCAGTAGAGTAGGTGGATGTCTAAAAAGTGCTACTTCAAGAAAGATTGGGTCAGTCAATGGAACCTTAGTATATCTTCTCCTGAGATCAAAAGGATACTTTTTCTACTTGGGAGGGGAAGAAGATAGGATGTAAATATTCCAAGTAGGGTATATAAATAAGTGAGAAAGCAAATCCCTAGCAATTCTTCCTGCTTGCTTTACTTGATGACCACACCAATAGCACCACCCACTTTTTAAAAAAGAGCTGTGCTCAAGACCTCCCTCTCCAACATACTGACTACGTGATCTTGGGTAAGTTATTTAATCCCTCAGTTCTCTAGCTAAGCCTCTAAGGCCACAAATTTCAGACAAGAGGTTAAATTGCATTGATAGAGTATGTTTTCTAACCCTGAAATTCTATGTATCAGTGAAATCACAGGTTTAATTCACATTCTTTTATTATTATTGTTATTATTATTATTATTAATTATAGTTTTTATTTACCAGATATATGCATGGATAATTTTACAGCATTGACAATTGCCAAGCCTTTTATTCTGATTTTTCCCCTCCTTCCCCTATCCCAGATGGTAGGTTGACCAATACATGTTAAATATGTTAAAGTATAAATTAAATACAATATATGTATACATGTCCAAACAGTTGTTTTGTCAAAAAAGAATCAGATTTTGAAATAGTGTACAATTAGCCTGTGAAGGAAATCAAAAATGCAGGCGGACAAAAATAGAGAGATTGGGAATTCTATGTAGTGGTTCATAATCATCTCCCAGAGTCTTTGGCTGGGTGTAGCTGCTTCAGTTCATTACTGCTCTATTGGAATTGTTAATCCAAATTCTTATGTATTTTTATATGTTCTTTTTGTCTCTCTCCATCCCTTCTTTTCATCATGCTCCTCTTTCCCCCACACTTAGAATATATGTTCCTGGGGATTATGAATTGTTTCATTTTGCTTATATTTGTATATGCTTAATTCAAGGCTTATCTCATACTATGCATTATATTTTCTATCTCCCTCCTCCTTTCTTCCTTCTTTCAATGCATATTGTGTATTCTGGGTGTCATTGCCAGTCTTGGCAAAGACCTGTGTTTTATCACTGGAGTGTGATGACTCTGGAGGAGACAGTGAGACTGATGACTTCTCATTGCTCTGCCTCACTGAAATCCAAGTCAAGACATAACCCTCCTGCTATCATTGGTCCTCTTCAAGAATGAAGGATGAACAATAATTGTATTCTCTATCCTCTTTGTTTTTGCTCAAACTGTTTTCTTTGTCTGGAATGCACTCCCTAAACCTCTTTTCCTTTTTAATTCTTATTGGATTTTTCAAGATATATTTAAATGCTCCTTCTTCTTTGTAAAGCCTTCCCTAAAGTCCCCTGTCATCAGTGATTTTTCTCTTTTAGGATCTCACATAGTATGTGGTTTCTTAACTTCCTAATATGCTTGTCACACATCATATAGCACCATGGTAAGAGTGTTGGATTTGTGGATGGAGGGATACTTGTGGGATTTTGGACAAGTTACTTTCCTGGGCTTCTTTATTTTTAAAATGAGTATGTTGGATTGGATGGCTTTTAAGGCCCTTTTGAGTTATAAATGTATGATTCTTTATAACTTTAAAACTAAATTCATTTGCATGTATACTATTCTTCTATTATACTGTGGGCTCTTTGAAGGAAGAGACCACATCTTCTCTATATTTTGTAAATACACTCACAACCTTTACAAACTTTACACACAGTGAGCACTTAAAAAATGTTTGTTGAATTGAATTGGATTGTAGCACAGCCTTACTAGTTATTATATATTAGCTAGTATATAAAAATAAATATTATATATATTTATATATATATATATATACATATATTATGTATAGATATAACCTATACATATCACAAAAACATAATATATAAATGTTTATACACATGTATATATGTATGTATATATATGTATTTATATATATTACTATAAGAAAAATATATTTTCTTACTATAAATATGAATTGATATTCTCATCCTAAGTTTCATTATAAACCTTTAAATCCTAGCAATTTCTGGAATGGTTTAGAATTTCTGATAATCTATGGAAGAAATAACCCCATCACTATAAGAATAGCAATTGAAAATTATATAGAATAATCTAAGGTTTCATCAGTGCTTTTTTTATTTTCATGGTAGTTTTCCATGTGAGAACTGCCGCCATCAATAGTTACAGTTAAGTCTTTGTCTTACGAGAGCAGTCTTGGAGATTTTCCTGAGACGTTTAAAGGTTGAGTGATATTCTTAGAGGCATATAGTTATCACACATCAGAAGAATGATTTGAACCCAGAATATCTGGAGTGGAAGCTCATCACTCTATTCCATTCCATACTGTTAGTAAGTGACATAAAAAGCTTTGAGGATTGCAAAGCCTTTTAGATACATTATCTCATTTGAGTCTTATAATATTCTTGAGAGATAGGTACTCTAGGCATTTTTGTCACAGTTTTACAGATGAGGAAGTTGACCAACATGTCTACTCAACTTGAACAAGTTGGAAAAAGGGGTTGGATTCTAACTCCAACTTATTTTCCACTATATCATCCTTCCTCTCAAGAAAAAAAATCCCACTATAACCTATAAATACTGGCAAAGCAGATAGGAATGCTCATATAACCCCTGAGTTGTTGATTTTTAAAAAATTTTAAAAATTGTTGATTTTTAGAAATGAATTCCCAACGTGAAGACATAAGGTCTAGACATGAGAGTCGAAAATGATTTTAGGAATTTTCTAGTCCAACTCTCTCATTTTGTAAATAAAAGTGGTCAGTGGCAGAACTGGAGTTGAGACTCAGGTCTCCTTTTCTGTTCCTCTCAGGTCATTAATCTTTCCACTAGGCTATACCACTTCTCTATAAATCCTGCAACTACCCAATTTAAAAGAGAACCCTCCTCACCCCCCCCCCCATTCTTTAATCCCTCTTCTCTGCCCATAGAATGAAGAAAGCAAGGAGGAATCAGAACCTACTGGATTCATCAAATAGTATGGACTCCTAATAATGTGAATGCCATTTTGTGGCATCCATAACAAAGGTTAGCTAAATCATTTGTGCCCTATAGTCTATGTGTCTACGTTGTAACTGGAGGTACCTTTCTCTGTCAATCTCCCTCCTCCTTTCTTCTTCCTTTCAATGCATATTGTGTATTCTGGGTGTCATTGCCAGTCTTGGCAAAGACCTGTGTTTTATCACTGGAGTGTGATGACTCTGGAGGAGACAGTGAGACTGATGACTTCTCATTGCTCTGCCTTTGACAATGATGTTGGACCCCATGGACACTGCCATGTGGCTTCCCCAATTCTGGGGGAATCTAATCTTTTCAAGACCACATTTAACTCAGATCTAGAAGTTCCATCTTTCCATGAGGCTAAAACTGAAAAGCATCTGGATTTCTCAAGAAGAAATCACACACCTGCTAAACAACTTGACATTTTTCCCAAGGAAAAGGTCCGACCATTGATCTCAGCCAGAAGCTGTGCACATAGGGAGTGTAACAAGCAAATGAATGAGTACCCAATAAATCATCAAGGCCTGATTAATCAATTGGGATATTGATTTTGTTAGTGATATTTCACATTTCTCTCTCTATTCTAGGGATTTACACAAGTCACTGAAAGTTAAATTTATCTGCTGTGCTTTAGGACTTTTATTTGACCCAGTATAATAGGAATCGATCATCATCCAAATGTTGTTTTGACTGAAATGTTGTGATTGGTTGAATTAACATTGCCAAAAATTGAAGATGTGATCATTAGCAAGCATAGTATGCTGGATATCAGAAGGACTGAGTTCCAGTCCTAATTGCTACTTAATAGTTATGCAAGCCTCTCTGAGTTTCAGTTTCCTAACTTATAAGAGAAATGCTCTCTGCATCCATAGAAAGAACTGATAAAAAGAAATACTTATAGAATAATTTTATAAATACACTCTCATATACACATGCACACATATCTATTTGTGTCTAATAGTAGCCATCTTGGGAATGGGAGCAGATGGAAGAAAAAAAAGAAACATGTTATCATGTTATTTTATTATATATTTGAAAAAAATGACAAATTATGCACAGAAGATTTTCAGTTTCATGTGAAATCTTTTTTCTTGTACTATGTTTTGGAAATGCTTGTTTTATTCCATAAGTTAAATAGGAAATAAATAAAAAAATAAAATGAAGGGGCTACATTTCCTTAAGATTCCTTCTAGCTTTAAAATGCTGTACTCCTTTCTCTTGTAACTCAAAACTAGAAAATAAGGTGGGGGAGAGGGCACAGTGAGAATACCAAATGGGAAATATAAAACAAATCATGGCATATAAATGCAATGGAATATTAGTGTGCTATAACAAATGATTAAATGGACAGATTCAAAGGAAACTGGGAAGAACTGCATGAACTGATACATAAGGAAATAAACAAACAAGGAAACAATTTATACAATAATAACAACATTATAGGAAAAAATAACTTTGAAAGTCTTTAGAAAATATTTAGAAATAATAAATCATGGGTCCAGAGAACTGAAAATGAGACATAGCATCCATCTCTTGTGAGGGAGATAATGGACTTAAAATGTAGAAAATCCAATTTTGGACATGGTCAACATGGAAATTTGTTTTGTTTAACTATGCATATTTTTCTGAGGGTTTTCTTTTAAAAGAAATATTTATTGAAGGCCCACTGGGAGGGAGAGTTAACAAATACTTGTGAAAATAAATATATAAATACAATATTAAAAATGCTATAGATGTCTCTAGGTACAACATTTGTGTAATATGATTTCATGTAATAGAACTTGTAATATGGTTATCTCCTTTCCCCAGTTACATATCAATGAGAAAAAGAAAATGGCAAAGTAGCATTCTCATATAGCTGCTTTTTCAGGACAGAATGGGCCAAGATAGGGAATAAATTTAATTCCTGGTTTCTCAAATTCTCAGTTTTCCTGTGAGGATGCTTGATATAGTGAATACAGTGCTAGACTAAGAGTCATGATAACCCAGCTTAAAATCTCACTTCTGCTATTTACTAACTGTATGAACATTGAAAAGTCACATAACCTTTTTTTTTTGTCTTAGTTTCATCATCTACAAGATAAAAAAGGGATTAGATTAAATAATAAAGTCCCTTCCAGTTCCAGATTATGATCCTATGATCTTTACCCCCCAAAAAACTCAATACTCTGTGACAATTGTTTAGGGATGCCAGGAAAGATAAGAATTTTTGCAGATGATTGCAGATTGCTATCACCTGGATGATACATAATATATGGTTTATAGTGGTTTATAGTTTAATTTGCATTTTCATATATAATTTGTATTTATACATTAATTATAAATTACACATACAGCAGGTTTTATATAAATTCTATATCACATAAGTATATATACACTTTGTATCTCTATAAAGCATTCTCTTACCTGAATGCCCAGAATCTAAGTGCTTCATTGTTTCTGAGTTGGTCCTTGACTTTAAAGATCCACTTTATTCATTTTAGGAGGTAATGTTCTTTCCATTCTACTGTAGCCTAGAAGTAGCATTATGGCTTATTTTGACTCTTCCATTCAAAGGAAACTGAAAGATAGAAATAAGAAGATAGTTTCAGACTTGTGAATGATGCTTAAAAAGTGAAAGAATCAATTTAATCATTTAAATCTCATAAAGATTCCAAGTTCATTGCTCTTTTTGCTTATTGACCGATTGATTTTCCTGTTGGTTACTAGCTCTCTACACAAAAAAAGTTTCCTATCCTTGTGGTAGCATTTAACATCCACACAAATGATTTGCAGCTTGGTGCAGAGAGACAACTTAGTTTAGGGGGAAAAGTACTAGACCTAAAGTCAAATATCGGGATTTTAAGTGTGAGGCCTGATGTTGACTAGTTAAGTGACTTTAAACAAGTTACTTACACTCTCAGAGACTAAGTTTCCTCATCTGTAAAACAGAAACAATGCTACTAAAACTTTTTACATCAGAATCAAATAAAAATATTTATAAAGTTCTTTGTAACTGACAGTGCTAGACAAATGCAAATTATATTATCATATAAAAACTTGAATTGTCCATTTGGATGTCAAAGTAGTTGTGGTAATTCTATCTCAGTATAACAGCGAAATAAAAAATCATTTATAGGATAATAGGGTTAAAGCTGCAAATGGTAATAAAATTATATCCCCCATTTTACAGATGAGGAAACTAAGGTCCAGGAAGAGAAGGGATTTTTCTAGTTCTGTTTTCACACAAATAGTACTTACTAATGGTAAGATTTGAATCCAGAATCTATCACTCAGCATATAGGGTTTATGGGACTTGTTAAATAGGCTTAAATATAGAAGCCCTGTCTGAAGTTAGTCTGTTTGACACAATTACTAATCTCTTCAGAGTCAGAGAATCTGATTTGCCACTTGCCATCTGTGAGATCTTGGTTACTTTAGTCTGTTAAGTTATCTGACATCAGTATCTTCATTTGCAAAATGAGAAGGTTAGACTAATAATGATTTGTGGATTCCCCTCCAGCTCAAACTCTTGGATTCTGTGGAACCATGAACAAATTGATTATCATTATTGGATGTATCTGTATCCAAAGCCTGCCTAGTTTTTATAATTGTTAAGGCTTATGGCTGACTTGCATAGGATAGTCTAATTACCCAGAAGTTTAATCGCTCTAAGTGCTTATTATCACAAATTCTTTATTTTTAAACAACATGACAACATGGTATAACTCCCATGCCTAGAACTCCTTGACTCTGATCAAGGATTTAAAATGCCCAGGAGCTTCCAATCTCAGTGGAAAATTGACTGTCACATGGAGCAAGATATATACTCGCTGATCTTGCCGTGCAATTGGGTTCCTAATGAAAGTAGCATAAAAGAAAACTGCCCCCTCCTGTATTTCATTTGTGTGCCTTTGTACCTGGGATAAAATGGTGCTGCAGTAAATCTTCAAGTTAGGTTCAATAAAGCAGTAATACTGTACTGTGCAAACTGACCATTTAACTTAACGACTGATTTGTTACACCATTAACTTGTCCTCTGCTTTGTCTTAGGGCCAGTTTACCAACTGAGTGGTTGTTAACTACTGTAATGAACAGATCCTTCTATGGGGAAAAAAAATTCTGCCTCTATTGGGATAGCTTTGAGGTCTGACTTTTGGTAGATTGTAGAATAATGAATAGATTATAAAGTTACTAAGACTTCACCCTGGGGACATTGTGGATCCTCACTAATTCCAATATGTCAATAAATCTGTGAGATCATCAGTGTAGGCAGTCCTTCTGATGACATCAATAGAAATCTGTTCAGGAATACCTCAGCAATTCTTCCTCAAGGTGACTTGACTTCTCTTGATGTCAGGACACTTTGCATTTTATTAGTGACTTATTTGCACATTGGAATTTTTAATTGTTACTTTTTAAATCTCTACATTCAAATCAAGAGAGAACCATAGAGAACCACACTTGGAACTAGGAAAGTCTGAGTCCATTTGACCTATTTTGATAGTGTGACTGTGGGCAAATTACTTAAACTTCTCAGTGCCCCAGGCAGTTCTCTAAAACTCTAAATTGCAGAGAAGGTGCTTATGTACATTGATATCATCACTATTCCAAAGAAATCACCGGTCCAGTAACTACTCTCTACTCCAATTGAATGTTTTGGGAAATATATCACAATTATGGGGAGTAGCACCAAATATATTTATGTTTTCTTTTAGGCCAGTAATCAGTCAGATAAATCAGTCGTTAAGTTAAATGTCTCTGATGTAAAAAATAGTCTCCACATATTTTAGAGGAAATGCTCTGAGTTATAAGAATCAGAACTCAAAGTTAGAGATCAGCTCTCTCCTGGGAAGGTGCCAAATTCTTAGAGAGGGTGGAGTGGGGGAAGGTTTAGAAAAAGATAAGATGATTCCTAGAAGACTCCTACCCACTGATTGTGCAAATACAGGTACAGGTAGAGAAAGTAATTGCAGCAACAGCTCACATTTAAATAAAAGCTTTAACATTTTACATATATAGGATATTCTAAAAACCTTAGTACAATTTTAAACTTTTATAGTTTTAAGATATTTAAAATTAAATATCTTAAAATCATTTTGTCTTTTGGGATAACCTATATTAATTCATTTGATCTTCACATAAAATCTTCATCATTTGATCTTCACACCATGGTTGAGAGAAACTATTAACTATTTACTTATTCACGAGAATTCATTTATTCATATATTTATTATTTGTTTCTGTTCTACTCAGGATCACACAACTAGTGTATCATTAAGGTTGGACTTGAATCTAGGTCTTTCTGATTACAAGTTCAATGTTCTATCCATTAGGCCCTATTGTTTCTCAGTATGGAAATTAAAATTATGTTGGAAATGGTCATAGATAGATCAGGATAGAGATTTAAGCTAGTAACAAAATAAAATAAAACAAAACATTATTATCCTGAAATAGAAAGGGTAAAAATATAACACAGGTGTGTTGTTAAAAAAAAAAAAAATCCACCAATACATATGCAAGAGTCTTAATATATATCCTGATAAATTAGAGATCATTTGAAAAGGATTCTCTCCTTTCAAATGCATTTTTTATAACTACATAAACCTACTGACATTGCAAGCTTGAGATTAATTTTCCTTTCTTGTTTCCTTTTGTTGATAATCTACTATTAAAAATTCTATAAAGTTAGATGCCTTTGAAATCTATTTTCCAAATTATGGAAAACTATTTGATAGTCAAAATTCCAGCATACAAGTTGTATGGGTATAAATCAAGGGTATAATGATGGATCCTCTAAGGGGAAAAAAATTATGCAGGACAGACTTGTAAGTTAAATCTGCTTTCTTAACATTTTCTCCACTACTTTTTAAGTCAAGATAATTCCCCATGTAATACAGTGAAGTCAGATTTGTAGTTACCAATTTTCAAGTTGTAAATGCTCACACTGAAAATTTGACATTTGAGTCCCTTGGTTAAGCTGATTTGAGTGGGCTTCCATACACCATGGGGCCTTAGCACAGAACTTATGGATCAAGGAGTAAATAGTCCCATTGCTACTCACAGCTGATCTGCTGGGCAAATGGAAATCAGGAAGTTAAGTTACTTGCCCATCAGCTCTGGAGAATCTAACAGTATCCAGGAAACCAAGGGCAACATTTTGACATCTCTTCCATGATTTTGACTGTTTTCCCTTTGGGAATTATTATACTGGGGGGACAAGAAGCTGCTACTTTGTGCATCATGGTACCCATAGCTTATGTTTGTCGGAAGAACAATATTCCTTTCTATGGGGAACTAGATCTTGACTATTTCAGCATGTTATAATTCTTTTGTTCATCTCATCGAGACAGATTTGTTCTGTGCCTTTATCTGTCCTGTCTGTAGGATATGGCTCCATACTATCAACTCACCAACATACCTAGAACTTCTGGGGATATTACATATTGTTTGAATGAGAGATGAGTTTGTGCTGAATTGCTGAACAAAATTTCAGCAAGCTAGTTGCAGCAAAAAGAACATAATTCAATTCGCAAAACTGAATTAATTTTCCAACTGTTTACATGTTTAGATAATGTTTCAAATTTAACAAATATTTTAATCATCATCATTAGCATCCACAATTGTTATCTCTTTCTATATAAATATTTATGAATTTATATATATATAAATATTATAAATTTATAATATATATATGTATACTTATTCTTGAGGTTTGTAAAACAATGAATGTCATCTCCATACACATATAAATAACAGCTCTGTAAAGTAGGAATTATTATAATTTCCATTTTATAGATGAGAGAACTGAGACAGGGATGGGGGAAGTGATGGGGTGGGGTTAAGTAGCTTGCTTAGGGACAGCTAGTAAGTGACTGATTCCTACCTAGGTCTTCCTGATTTTATTCCCTGTACTCTGCTACAATAAGTACCTAATAAGTATAAGGTTTTGTGTATAAAACCTTTTTTTTTTTTTTTTTTAATATTAGGAGTGAAGAAATCCAGCTCCCCACACAAAGGACAATGGGCCAAATTGAAAATGCAATTCCCCAACTACTGTAGAAAAGAAGCAATATTTGAAATCCTGCTGCCTATCTCTTATAAACCCCAAAACATGCAAAAATAAAATCTGATTTGCATATAAAATAGGTACATAAAATTGGCCTACAGCTTATCTCATGCTGTAAACATAAGGAAAGAAGAAAATACACATTTGTATGTGCAGCTCATGCAGAAAAGTCTTATTAAATCTAAATGACGCAGTTCCACCCAGGAAGGTTAACTCCATTAATAGAAAGCTGTAGCCATTTTGCTTGATAAAACATCCTCAAAGTTCACATGGTAAGAAACACTTCTCTTTGTTTACATGAGCTGCTGCTAGTATGCAAGGGAAACTATTTGATTAAAAATAAGAACTTTTCAGCTTCTTGCTGGACATAACTTCACAGAAGAGGAAGTGACATCATTTGTGATGATGGGTAACATGGAAATGCTGGATCAAAGTGTTTTTGATAGATTGGGAGTGAGAGGATCTGCTTTGGAATTCCAGCTCTGCTACTCACTGCTTGTGTGGCCTTCTATAAATGAACTAATCTTTGATAGGGTCACATTTTTTCATCTGTATAAATCAAGGAATTGGATTATAGAAGAGGGTTTAATTGTTTTGCTTGCTTTTTGCTTCATGGGCTTCTTTGGGAGACTGATGAAACTACTGAATACATTCCTAGAATAACGTTTTAAAATACACAAAATCAAATACAAAGAACTGCAAAGGAAGTCTGTTATATTGAAATAGCATTATAAAAATATATTTTTTAAAAAAGTTCATGACTCCCAGTTAAAATCCCTTTGGGTTAGATGATCTCTAAAATCCCTCCTAGCTTCAAATTCTTTCATTTTAAAACAGATCTTTGTTAAGTACAGGTTCCAATATTATATGGCTAATAATTGTTCAAAACAAATAATTTGTGACCTTATTATTATTATTATTATTTTTGTTCTGTATATTCTGCTACGTGAACAATTGGGCTGTTCGCTAATATTTGTTCCAAAAGATTATAATCTATAGTTATATCTCTGCCTGATTTCTACACACTGTATATTTGTAGTATAGTATCAATTAGTGGTTCCCATTCTGTTTAAGGAAGAAAGCAAGAAAGAAGTAAGGAAGAAAGGAAAGAAAAAAGGAAGACAGGCTTTTTTTCACTCCCAAAATATTTCTCAGATTGTCCCCTTAATTATAGGAAGAAGCTTGGTGGCACAGTGGATAGAGTTCTGAGTCAGAAAGATTCTCAATATAAATGTGGCCTTGTATTTGTATTGACATAATATAATAATAAAATAATATAATATAAATGTGGCCTCAGGTAATTAACTGTGTGATACTAGGGAAGTCACTTACCTTTGCCTCTCTCGGTTTCCTCAAATGTAAAATGGAAATAATGATACAACCATCATGAATTATATGTAAATGTGTATTTATAAAGGGCTTAGTGTAGTGCCCAGCATGTAGTAGATGCTTAATAAATTTTTGTTTTCCCCTTCTTTTTGTTTGTTGTCCAGTTAGAATCCAATGGAGAAATATCATGTTGGAAAAAGAAGCTCTTTTAAAAAATGAATTTGTATTTTATTAAACATAATTCTTAAATGAATTTGAAAAATAGTAGAACATATTGCAAAATTTATTTAATCTATAGTAGGCATGTTTGCTTATTATCATTTTGCATATAGATTCTTGGATTTCTTACAAAAAATCTACAAGGCTCTGAAGTCCTTGGTCTACAGGATGGAGACATTTTACTTTAGACAAAATTAATTAGAAGTGAGAGGAAACTAACTTTGGAAACAGAAATTTTGAAGCTGAAATCGACCTTTGGTTTTAATTAGTCGAATTCTCTCATTTTACGACTAAAGCAAGCCAGAGAAGTTGACTTACCTAAGTGATTAGTAGTAGAACCAGGGCTAGAACATTATTTCTCTCTACTGTTCTTTCTGTTACATTATTTTTGACTCTTGGGGAATCAAAACCAAAAACATCTGCTCCCTCAACAAGCCCTGAGGCTCCTACAATATAAGTTCATCTATGTGCTTATAGAAGATGCTTTGTGAAGTAGTTTTAGAGGGTGGAAAGGTCCTAAATACCCCTGTAACATGGGGCCAAACCCATTTGTATAAGACTTTCTACCAAACCTAATTTACTCAATACTCCATGCATATGGGAAGGAAAGAGAGTTGGCCAGAGCTTTGGCAAGGAGATACCTGGTCTTGTGGCTTCTAGTTTCAAGAGAAAAGATATAAGTTTCCAAATTCTCTTTAAGGAGAAGTCCCTGAACGAAGGGAAAGATTCTGGGAAGAAGCCTACATGTAGAAGAGCTAGCAGTCAATCATATCCCTATTTCCCATTTACCACATTAGAAACTACAGGGAGTTTCCTCCTGGGTGAGATTTAGGATTCTTTCTCTTAGTTGATGTAAGATATCTCACTCATTTATTCTGTATATTATCTGGTATATTCTCATTTGCACAATCTCTCTGATTTCTGTTTGTTTCAATAAATGATTTTTTTGTTTTGTTTTGTTTTTGCTTTTTGCCATATATGGTTTTTATGTAACTAGAATTTGATAGGAAGAAAGTGAAATCATGGCTAAATATCTTGGAGATATTCTTTATCATTAAGAGATAGTGAGTGGTATACAAATGTTCTGGGAAGACTAGTATGTCTAACGTGAAGGAAACTTTCCATTTTGGGGTCCACTTGTCACCAAATTCTCACCTGTGGCTCCAAGAAGCTGTAGTATGCTCAGTGGCCACACACACATTTCAGCAGATGGGTTAAATCAGACTGTGGGTAACTGAGGGACGTCAAACCCATCAGTGAGTTAAGGGAGTGTCTACCTCAAACATATGCAGACTTCTCTGATGAAATAAGCTGATGAGAACAATTTGTTCCAGTAGCCATGAAGATGGCTAAAGAGGTTCTTTAGACATTGAAGACACCAAGGTCATCTACTGCATCTTGGGTCAAAAATAGTCATCTTGACTTTTGTTTTGTCACTGGTCTTCAAGGATTTGGGAAGAGAAAGTGGATAATGACTCAACTTTGCCTTAAATAAATGCAATCTATTCATGAGTCAAAATATATCACCCGTACCACTGTACCATCTTCATTTACATCAAAGTTCTGCAGCAATCATCAAATACATTTTCCTCCCTTAATGGTTCTCTTCACTTAAATGAGTGTTGTGCATGAAAGGTCAACAGTATTACACCTGGGAATTCAGGGGAGTATCAAATTATACAAAAGGAGAGTTTCTTAATTTTCTAATCTTTGCCCAAATTCGACAAATGACATCTAAAAAATGTCAGCAATCCCTCTCTATTTCTCTTTTCTTCTTACAGTTTTGTCCATGTAAGTTATATGTACATTAATATGAAGTAGCACATGTGGATGTACTGGCCCAGGCCACAGGATTGTTTTCTCACTGAACTGAAGCAGCAGTGAGATTCAGCAGCTCTCAAGTGTCTGAGCAGGCTTTTTAAAGGACTTGCATTGCTCACCTCCTGATGTGAGGAAAGGGCAAGAAAAGGTGCCCCCAAAATTGTTTAACCTAACCCTTTACCTCACCCTGGTCTGCTTACTCTTGCAGGTGAAGATTCTACCTTGTAGTAAAAAAAAAAAACAAAAAATGTACAAAAATTGTTGTGACAATAATCCCACTCACCACTGGTACAAGGAATGAAGGCATATTTGTGGTCAATAAGAACTGTAATAGATTAAAAAAACTAACAGTTTTTGTTGCAAAGAGAACTCAGCAGATATCATATTCAAATAGCACCCTTGAGTGAAAGAAGGCTGACAAATGATGAACAGTTTACTGAAGTTAAAATTGTATATGATTTTTTTCCCCCAAGAGTGGCCACAGTGATGGGGTGTACTGTGAAACTGTTGTAGGTTTTGCAATCAAAAATAATATGTGTCTCTCAAAAGGAGCAAATAACAGATTTATAACATTTGCAGGAAAGCTCCATATCATCACCAGCACTGCATATGATCTCACTATGACAAACCTTGATAAGTTAGATTTTATAAAGACCTGGAGACCCTTATCATCAATGTTCTGCAAGAAAACAGGCTTGTAATTCTGGGCGAGTGTAATGGCAGAATGGGCAGAGACTACAAAACATGGCAGGGAGTTCTTGGGAGAAGTGGAGTTTCAAACAGCAACAGCAGTGGTCACTTGCTACTAGAGACTTGTGTATCTCATGACCTCATTAATATTGTCTATTGTTTATTTAAATGCAATAAAACTTCGTGGTTAGACCCTCATAGCAAACGCTGGCATTTTTTGTTATTATAAGGAAAAAAGATAGGATGTGGGAGTGACAGAGGCAATGTGCTATGCTATGATCATAGATTTATCTTCTCCAAGATAAATATTCATATTTAACAAAAGTTGTGTCCCTAAGGCAAGATAAGTACTAGAGATTTAATGTCAACAAATTAGAGCATTTCTCCCCATGTGTAAAGAGTTTGTTGTTAAGGTGGAGGGAAAGTTGAACCAGCACATAGCCAATGTGGAACAGAAAAGGAGTGGATAACTTTCAAACATTTGGTGTACAGCACTTCATTTATTCATCTGGACCAGAATATGTGCAAACATCAAGATTGGTTGGTGGGGAAATTCAAAAGCTAATAAGCAAAAAACAAGAACTTTATAGGATTTACCAGTAGGATAGTTCATACATCTCAAAGAAAGTAATGCTTAATTCCAACAAAAGTAAAGTACAAAGATGATTCTTGGCTCAGAAAGAAGACATGTGAAATTCACTTTTATGCTGATAACAGCAATCCAAAGCACTCTTATAATACCCTGAAGGCTATTTATGGACCTTCTTCAACCTGATCTGCCAAGTCCTTAAACTCTGCTTCAGAGAATGCCTCTCTAATGGTCTGGCCATATTGTTTGAATGCCAAATATACATTTGCCTAAAAGACTAGTTTTTGTGGAGAACTCATATAAGGCAAGCTCTCTTGTGGAGGTCAGAAGAAGCATTACAAAAACAGACTCATGTTATCTCTGAAGAATTCTGGAATTTTTTTGATACATGGGAGATATTGCACAGGACCACCCAGCACATGGTGTGCCTGCATCAAAGAAAGCATTGTGCTCTATGAGAAAAGCAGAATTGTAGGAACTCAAAAGAAATATGAGATGTACAAATTTAGAGCCATTTCTTTTTCTTTTTTCTTTTTTTTAGAGCCATTTCTAATCCAAATATTCATACAGACTATTTGTGTCCAACTTGTGGTAAAGATTTCTGAGCTCATATTGTTCATTACCTGAACCATACATTGTACCTTGACCTTGACTTAAGAAAAGGGTAGATATAATGTTATTCTAGTACTCTGTGTCCATCCTCATGACCCCAATTGCCTGTATTACTCCTAGATGAAGAAAGTCTCCTTGAAGAAATGTAGTTAGAGGATGCTCTAGGGATATTAGTTTCTGTATCCCTGGGACCAAGATCCACACACATACCCTACATGGCAAACACCTCCTACCCTCATTAATGCCTCTATCTGCATACCACTCAATTCACCTCTCTCACAAGTTTGGAGTTTCCAAGTTCATATGCTTTAATATAAGGGCACACCTGTTCTCCTCTGTGACCTACTTCATAGTTGATCATTTTGCATTAAGACCACATGCATAAATAACCAACTTAGCATGTGTTAAGTCACACCGGCTTGTATGAGTGTCCCTTATTGCCCATGACTTACATCAGAGACCTTGTCATTAGTTCAGCATAGTCTATTGCTTTTACATCATATATTTTCACTCCCTACATTGAGTAGATGTCTCTCTGTCCCTCTGGGTTATTACAAATCTTATCATTAATATTGTGGAACAATTTTCTGCTCTCCTCAGTTTTGCTTGTATTGATTTTTAAAACTGTATTTTATGAACATTGCTTTTAAAGTAAAGCACGTGGGTTTTTTCTCATATAAGATGACCCGATGACAGAACACTTGGCCCATTGTCCCCAGCAATTTGTACTTTCTAATTTGAAATCAGTATTTATAATTTAGATGGCTCTGGTGCCTGAAGGTTCTTGGAAGATGTCACTTTAACACACTCCAGTCACTGTGATGACCATTAAATGTGATCAAACCACAAAATAAACAATGTGTAGTCCATGCAGAACAATTAAACATAATCTAGTGATGCAAATTAGCATTATCTTAAAATTCTAAAACTGCTCTCACTAGTTGTGACATGATGCAGCCTAAGGAGGGATATAGCTACATAGCAGGACCAGATTTGGGAACCAGAGCATACTCTTGTGAATAATGAATTTTATGACTTTATTAAGTGAGCTAGAGCTTTAAACAGACAGATTGTGATCATGGACCGGGTGTCAAAGCTGGTGAGGTGGGTAAGGCTGACAGAAGTATGTTCCACAAACAGCAAGGCTGGACATCCATGAGATCACTTCTACTCAGTATTGTGCCTATGGGTTGTAGGTCAGTGTAATTTTATATCTGAAAGGATGGATCAGAATTTCTTTTGGCAGCTCTATCTTGAGTTATCTCCTACATATGCTAAGAGAGTTCAGGTCACTAAAACCTTTGCCCCCAGTATTGGCCCTTTACATATATATTAAACAGTTATAATATTTATTTTGGTTGAATTGTGGACATATCTAGGGTAAATGTAGAGATTAGTTCTTCCAACACAGTAAGAGTTTCTTTCCTAGACTGTTCCCCTAAATCTGGAGCTGAGTTTCTTATAGGATTTTCATCAGTTCTCCAATAACATTTTCCCTTCCAGTCACTTTATCTTTAACAGATAGGGACACCTACTACTGCCAAAGCCAGGAGCCTAAACTATGAATGCTCCACCATCTCCTCCAAAACCCAACAAGAATAAAATCTCCAACAAGAACAACAATCACAAAAATTATTCATGTAATTAGGAAGTAGGTGTATGTGCTGGAGATAAAATGAACAGAGTTAAAAAGGTATGAGTTATTTGGTAACTGAAGTTTTCCAGTAGGGAAGATAATAATTTGTTGATGAGAAAAGATCTAAAAAAAAGGGATTTTCACTTGTTTTTTTTTTTTTTTTTTTTTTGAGAGGGAATCAGGTTTTGTGTATTGTGTTAGAGCCAGGACTATGTAGCAGGAACACTACAGTTGAGAATCCAATCCAATATCATGCAGCCCAAAGTGTTTATTAAGTGTTACTATGTCTATTGTGTTGGGTGTTAGAGCTACAAAGACAAAATTTTTTAAAAATGGCTCCATGCTCTCAAAAGGCTTGTATTTCCCCTGGGAAGGAGAGTGATGCATTTAAAGAAATAAACATATACATGTAAAGAAATGAATATATATATGTAATAATTTAAGCAATCTTGGTTGATGGGGTATATTAGTGATGAGTCAAATCCAGATCTAGTTGTTACCATAGAGACCTGTCTAGAAGAAGCAAGAGGAAGTCTCAGAAATGATCTCTGGGGAATGTTAGCCAAGGTCCAAGGCACAGAGAAATCAGCAAAAAATAAAGAGAAGGATATGGAGGGGAGATTGCAACAACCAGTATGTGGTAATTGCAAACATATTGAGCTCTTCTCCCTAGACTATTCTTGTACATATGTGCAGCTGTGGCAACAATAGGATGTACAATAAGGTATTGGATAGGGAGCTATACAAGATCCCTTGGGAACTGCCATTTGTTTGCCTGGGCCTCATAGGATCCTTTGAATTGTTGGAAAAGAGGGTTGTTTTTTGGTGTTTTTTTTTTTTTTTTGATTGGCTTGAGAAATTTGGCTCTCCCTATGATATTCCTTATGATCAACACAAGTAAAAGGGGGTAGAGTAGGGTTTGAGGAAGCTTCACATAGGAAAGCCATAGTTTGTGTAGAAAGGAGTACCTGTATAAAGGAACAGAAACCTTAATTATATAAGAATCTAATAATAAGCAGCAGTTAAGCTCAATTGAATTGGTTATACATGATGGAGTTTAAGAGAAATGTTCTCTAGGTTATTGTTTGTTAATAAAAGTAATAAATAGACAACATTATTACTTTAAAGTGATGTCAAATATTTTATGAATTACTTCGTTGATTCTCATAGCCACCCAGAGAGATAGGTATCATTAGCTCTACTTCATAGATGAGGAAATAAAAACTGATGGAGTTTAAGAGTAATTCAGGGTCATGCAATTAATAGGTGTCTAAGGCAGGGTTTGAACTCAGATCTTGTTGAGCCCAATCCACTGTTCTATCTAGCTTATTTAGGTGTTCTCTCTCACTATCCATCGGAGGGGTATATTACGGATAAGTAGATTTTGATTCCCACATACTTGCCACTCACTCATACCTTGAGGAGCTTCTGTTTGGAAACCTGATTGGTGACAGCCTCTCGCTATTGTTCAACCATTTTAATCATATCTGACTCTTTGTGACCCACTTGGGATTTTCTTGACAAAAATACTGGGGTGATTTGCCATTTCCTTCTCCAGCTCATTTTATGGCAGCATATAGTTAGTAAATACCTGAGGCCAGATTTAAACTCAGTCTTCTTGAGTCCAGACATGGTGTTCTGTCCACTGTGTCTCCTGCCACTCTCCCAGACCACTATTTCAGGAAAGCACTAGCTATGTTTTTTTCATTCCCTTTTCTCTGGTCATTTTTTTTCAGAGTCTTGTCAACTATCTTGCAGATTTGAATACTCTTTTCTCCTTTAGCCCTTTCCAATTCTTGAACCATAAATAATAATAAATTTGATTATTCCACTGTTTTCGCTCCCACTTTCCTGTGTGTATCATCTACCATATTGGATTGTGAGTTCATTGAGGACACAGATGATGCTTGCTTATGTACTTGTAGACATAGTGCTGGATAGATTTCCCTCTCAAGGACCAAGCCTTAAACCAAAGCCAGGCTGACTCTCATTGATTGGCAATAATAGGTCCCAGGTCAAGTCTCAAATAGTTATTGTTTAGGTCCTGATAGACTAAGAGTGAATGTAAATAACAGTCATTTCCTCTCCCAGATTTATTTATTTACATATTTTTTACTAGGTGAAAGAGGCCATTCTTTGCTTCCTAATCTTAATCACTGAATGGATCTGGCTTCAGACAAACCAGGATTGGTTGAAGACCTTAGATTAAAAAGGCCAAAGTCTCCCACTGCATCCTACTCTATGTCTGGCCTTTGGACCCAGATGGCTGTAAGGGGGGAAGAGGGGAAAATGAGGCAGGTGACCTTTCACAGCCTCCTCACTTAAATCCAATTCACTTGCAGGTCACAGCATCACCTGCCTAATATCATGCTCCTCTGAGAGAATGAAGAACAAACAACGACAGTAGTTCACCATATACTGAGTACTTAATAACTGTGGTTTTACACAATCACTCAAGAAAGATGTACAACAGGAATTGAGGTTGAATTTATCTGGCTAGGGAGTCTATAAAAGCTGAAAATATCCTGGGGAATTGCAGTGATTACTTTGGTGGTCTCTTGGCATGGGGAAATATGGTCCATCTTCATGTGTACATCCATATGCACAAAGATTTTGCTGTTCTGTTGATGGATGGAAATATTAGTAATGAAATATCTGATTGTGCTCCATAAATGAATGAATGAAAGAAAAAATGAAGTATCTTATTGAATACTTGGCACTGTGTTGAGAATACAAACACAAAGTAAAGTAATCCTGACTTGTAATGCACTTAAATTTTAATAGCAGAAACAACATAGTTTAGGAGAATAATGGGAAGGAAGGGAGTTAAGATTGGAAAGTCACAAGAATGTTGGCTTGAGCTATAGGATAGCCAAATGTTATATCA
Organism: Sminthopsis crassicaudata; assembly: GCF_048593235.1. Taxonomy (NCBI): domain Eukaryota; kingdom Metazoa; phylum Chordata; class Mammalia; order Dasyuromorphia; family Dasyuridae; genus Sminthopsis; species Sminthopsis crassicaudata. The sequence goes on along the minus strand of NC_133619.1, from coordinate 118,796,759 downwards.
TTTCTAGAAGCAATGGTAGCATTGATTTAGAGGAGAGAGAGAGAGAGAGAGAAGGAAGGGGAGAGAGGGAAGGAGAGATAGAGAGACAGACAGAGAGAGGCAGAGTGACAAAAACAAAGACAGAGACAAATAGAGAGAGACAGTGACAGAGACAGAGAGAAAGAGGTGGTAGAGAGCAAATAATAAAGTCCAGATACATGACTGGATGGCACATATGAGGCCATTAGTTGTAGTTGTTTAGGTGAATTTGTGCTCACCAATCAAGATAGTTCAACTCCAAAGCAGGAGTCCTAAAGTGAATTGTGTTAACGTATCTCAGATTAACTTTGGTCTTGTCAGATAGAGTGATGGAAGGCTTTAGATCTGACTGTCCAGTTCTTGGTCAGAGCACATATCACCCAGTTATCTGTTCAGAGCCAGATATCCTTTCGTATAAGTAGCCACTCAAGGTTTTGAAGTATCTGGAAGGGAGGATATAATGGCACTGGAACATATTCTAGACATAAGAATTTTTGTCAGTAATGTAAAGTAGCCAGTATTCTGTAGTGGAAAGAACATTGAACTTAAAATTAAAAAAATACTTGGATTTTATTTCTGACTTTTAACACTGAAAAATGTCTGCTGACTTCCCAATTTTTTTTCCAAGTCATCCCATCTTATGAGAGAATACTAATGCCTTTCTTCTAAGATTATTTTCATCCAATTTTTATCATCTACATTTATATCTATGTTGTTGTACATGATTGTTTGTACATTGTCTCCTTGGAGTAAAGGTCTGATTATTATCATTTATTGTTATTATTTTATACTTATTTCTATCCTGTAGACCTTAGCACAGTCCCTGGTATACTATATACTATATATATATATATATATATATATATATATAAATATATAATACTTGTTGACTTGATTTAACATGTGACAAAGTTTTGAAGTCATTCCTTTTGTCTGCAGGATGATCTTCCTATATCCTTGGAATCTTTTGTAGGAATCTCTGAATTTTCTCCTTTATAAAAAGTACAAATGGGGAAGGGAGGGAAAGGGAGGAAAGAAGAGAGTAGTGAGAAATTGTATAATATATTGCAGATCTATCAGGAACACACTCTTAAGAATATTGTAAAATCTGTATATATATATATATTGCTTAGGATGAGACAAAGATTGGGTTTTCAGGGAAGGGGATTCAGAATAGGTCTTTGGTACTGACTACAAATCCAATATTGGATTTCTGGGATGATCTTTTGTCAATTCCTCAAAAATACTTTTATAGGATCTGAGATCAGACTTTCAGATGACTGGGGTATATCAACTTGACTTTATGAACCATGTGTTAACTCAAGTCATGTGTAGCACCAGGACTAGTATAATTGTAGTTATTTCCTGATTTGTTGGTTTAACTTCTCTTTCCCTTAATTCTTTTTTTCTTTTCTCTTTGTCTATATAGGCTTGGAGAAACCCAGTCTGGAAGCAATGTTATTTGGATTACCATTGCATATATGAACCATTTATAGTTTGTCAGCAGTAGATATTGGAAATTAGGAAACCTAGGTTCTTTCATTTTCTATGTGTGTGACCTTGAGCAAGTCAATTACCACAAAATCAAATAATCTCACCTCTAGCTTATACCTGAACCCAATATCTTCTATATCTGAAAAGTGGTAATCTGGACATTCCTCTTGAAGACTTACAGCAATGAAGAAAACTCATCTTCAGAAGGCAATCCATCCCACTTTGAAAATGATTTAAATTTTAGGCAATTTCTCCATCTTATCAAACCAAAATTTACTTCTTTATTTTACAGATTGTTTTTAGTTCTACTCTCTTGAACCAAGTAGAATAAATCTAATCCCCATTCTAGGCAGCTCTTTTTCTTTCTTACTATTTTACTGAAGCTCTTTTATTTATCAAATAAAGGAGTTAGACTAGATAATCTCCAGAATCTCTAAAATTCTGTATTTTTAGTGTAATCTTTCTATAGTAAGGGGCATGTCTTTATTGTGAGTGATAATGACATCTTTTTGCATCACTCCTTTCTGAAAGGTTATGGATGTTGAGGGTAAAGTGTCAGGTTTGGACTGAAGAGACAAGTAGGTTGGAACCTTTATTCTGACACTTACCAGGTATGTAACTTCAAATAAATCATTTCCTTTTTTTTTTTTTTTTTGAGCCTGAATTCCCTCATCCAAAAAATGGGCTGCCCATTTTAGAGAGTTGTTGTAAGCAGTAGCACAGTAGGTAGAGTATTGGGCTTATAATGAGAAAAGCCAGAGTTGCAATCTCACCTTCTCTGTTGAGTAGCTATGTCACCTTGGACAAGCCTTTTATCTCTGTCTCAGTGAAGAAATGGTAATAATAATAGCATCCATCTCACAGGTTGTCTGGGAAAAATTGGAAAAATTTGTCATATGCTTTGCAAACTTTACAGTGTCATATACTATTTTGTTCAATCATTTAAGTCATGTCTGACTTTTCATGACCCCATTTGGGGTTTTCTTGGCAAAGATACTGGTGTGGTTTGCCATTTTCTTCTTCAAAAGTGATATAAAACTACTAGCTATTATTATTGTTGTGAAGAAAGTGCTATAAAAATGTATAATTTTTATTTGATCAAAGCATTCTTGGTTGCTTACTAATTTACAATGTGAACCAATAGAAAAAAAAGGCAAAGTTGAAAATTGTTTTGCTCAAATGGTTAGAAAAAAGTTGCATCTTAGAAATTTTGCTTATAGGAAAGTGTGGTATAGAGGCAAGCATATTTCTCATTAAGTCAGCATCTGCTCCATTAACTGGAGCAAAGGGATGCTTCTAAAGTCCCTTTAAATGGAACTGAATGAAGCAGAAGTTCTATCTGGGTCTCATTCTGCTCCTGTATCAAGCAACTCATTTTTACAGTAAGACTACATCAATAGCAATAATCATTTTGACAAGAAATGTAATGTTAATTTTTTTCTTCCTTCAGTGTAAACAGTGAGTTTATAGTCTGCTTACACTAAAAGGTAATTATCTCCTAATGAACAGAAGAGTTGTAAAAACAAAACAAAAAAAACAAAAAAAAAGTAAGAAAAAGAATCATGATAAAGCAAGAGAAGTGACTAACTTTTAAAATAGGATTATGCATGTCTGATTCTTATTACCATAATTAGTTTTTCCCGTGTTTAAGGCTTCTTGGGTTTGTATTCTAGTAGACTACTAAATCAAAACAGCTTCATCAGTATCTAAAAGGAAGTTCAAGGCAAATGAACATTCCCATATGGATGTAAAATGTACTGCCATAAATAAATCGAAAGATTTTTTCATGTGCTTTGAGAGACTGAAATCAGCTGGAATGCATCCTTTTTGGAGACACCATTAGATTACATTTTGGGAAGAAAAACAGGCTGAACAAAAGAAAATGAATAAAGATTAGACTGTGATTTTTCCTGTCCCTCTCCTATTCCTTCTTAGTCTTCATCCAGCACTTAGTACAGTGCTTGACATATAGTAGGCGCTTAATAAATGTTCTTCTTGTTGTTCAAAGTCTAGGAATTCAGACTATTGAGGAAATAAAAAGGAAATCAACATTTGGAAACCTTCACCATGACTGGATCCAGATTTTGTTTAGGTCCAAGATTCTTGTTCTTGTTCTTTCTTATTTCCATCACTCTCACCCTAATCCTTACCTTCACCTTCACCACTCAAGGTAAGAAATTACCATCATCACCAGTAAGGATATTACTATCATTATCACCCTCAAAAAGTACTTCCCAGGATACCTTTGTGTAGACAGGTGCTTGTGTACTATATGAAATTAATTAATAAATCTTTGCCCCTGCCCCTTTTAGAACTTATGCACGAAGAAAGAAAATTCTTGCAAGGAGATAGGTGCCTGAAGATTTATTATATAGGTAGCTGGATTAATAGTTTGGCATTTATTTTTTATTTTTTAATAGCTGCCCTCTCCCAATAAGAATAATAGGAATATTTCAATCTACAAATCTCAGTTCTTGTCCAGATTTCACCACTTACATGTTGTGTGACCTTAAATCAGTAACTTAATCTCAGTCTTATTTCCCTCTTGCATAAAATGTGTGAATTACATTAGGTGATCTTGAAGGTCCTTTGCTACTTTAAAATTCTTTAGGTCCTTAATTTCAGTTTCTGAGATACTAGAAAAATACCTGGCACTGAATATTCAAAACTATAAGAGATTTAGAAAAAATCCTGAATTTAATAGCTGGCAAAATGATGTCAGAAGCAAATCAATTAAATATTAAAATTTAAAGGTAACTAAGGTATGATACTGAATATCAGTCAATTATAAGCTTTAATCTTTATTGTAATGATTGAAATATCCATTTTCTGAATCTTTCACTTTTTCCCTTATCATTTTGCTTTCAATGGTGTCACAATCAGTAAATTGAGCAGGGATTAATATAGATTTTTTTCTCTTTGACCTTTCGTACTTCAAATTCTTATGATAAGACAAAATAAGAAGTGAATGATTAGAAATAAGTTCTTATGAATGTCATAGAATAGAGTTTTGTTTTTTTTTTTGTTATGGGCATTGGATAGTTTTGTGCCACAGTATTTGTATATAATAAGCATGATGCTCTTTAATCCAGGAGGAATCTTGGAAGGAGAACTTGATTTAACATGTTAAAAAATGATCATTTAAATTGTTATGGACTTGGATCTTTTCAACAATGTCATGATTTATTCAAGGTAATTCCGATAGATTTGGGATGGAAAATGTCAATTGTATCCAGAGAGAGAACTATGGAGATTGAATGTGGATAAAAGCATGTATTTTTACTTTTTGCTTATTTGTTTTTTTTTTTCCCTTTTGGCCTTATTTTTTTACACAACATGACAAATATGGAAATATGTTCAAAGGTACTGAACATATTTAATATCAGATTGCTTGCTGTTTTGGGGAAGAGGGAGGCAAGGAAGGGAGGGAGGAAAAATTTGGAACACAAAGTCTTAGTAAAATGAGTGTTGAAAACTATCTTTGAATGTATTTAGAAAAATAAAATACTTTAAAATGAAAAAAATATTATTGCTTTATATAGCACTTAACAATTATAAAAAGAATTGTAAGTAGGATTATTTATTCAATTAAGACCTGCACAAATGATGGTCAATAGTGAAGTCAGGAGATGGAATGGGAATGTGAAGAGAAAGATAGGTGAACACTGTATAGGATAATCTGACTATGGATGGTTTTACACTGGCAAAGAGAAATCTTGTCCCCCTGGAGAATCTGTGGTCACAGACCAGAATACAAAGTATAGAAACTGGCCACTTTGGGCAAGAAACAGGCTTTTCTTTTTTTATTAGCATAAAGGCTTCTTTGCCTCATTGGATTATTTACAAAACCTATATATATATATATCTCTTTATTTATTTATTTATCTGGCAAATAGTTATCCAGATGTTGCTTGAAGACTTAAGGGACACAGTACTAAAAAAAAAAGCAAATCATTATTATTATTGTTATTGTTTTTTCTTGTAGTTATTTGCTACTTCCTCAGATTATTGACTCTTTTTGAGCTTTATAATACACTAAAATTCCCTGTTTAATATAAGCTATTGTCTAATAATCTCTCTCTTTTCTTGTACTGTGTACTTTTACTTAAAAAAAAATCCAATTGTAGCATTTTACATTTCATCCCAGATGAACTTCTCCCCAGCCCCAAATTTTTCTTGAGCACTTTATCTAAATATCTTTTTCCCACTAAATTCTATCTAATGTTATAGTTGTGTACATGCCATACTCAACCCTTTGATCTCAGATCATGCTAGTAAGTTATAAGCTGCTTGGATGCAGGTGATGTGCTTTGTCTCCCTGGTGCCAAATCCAGGATTTTGCACAAAGAAGTCACTTCATTAATTTTTTTTTTCAATTGAATTGGAGCCCTATTAAATCCAATCACATTATTTTTAGATATGGTCTATCTCTTCAGCTTTAAGAGATCTTTTGGGATCTTGAATCTGTCATTTGACATTTGAGCACTACCTCCCAAATTTATATCATTTGCAAATCTGATAAAAATGCCATCTTTATCTTCTTTGAATGCTTATAACAATTTAAAGCCAACTAAAGTCAAGAAAAGAGAAAAAAAAGACTATAAATCCAGATTTCCATCAAGAGATGAGTCAAAATCTTTTACAATATTCTTGTGGACATGAGGGACCTATCCAGGCTATTTGATAGTGTGGTTACATACCATTTGGACCTAGTGAACAATCTAAATCTTAAAATAAATAATCAATTCATCATGTCAGCCTGGATGGAAGTCTGGATTTACAGTCTTTTTTGGATTGATTTAGCTGAGGTTGAGTAAAATTCCCAACCTAATTCATCAACTAAGGGTCTGAGTTTTTCTCCAGCTCCTAGTGGCTGTTTTTTACTCAGCAATGAGGGAATGACATTAATAGTTTGAACCCTTAATTCTTTGAACCAACCAAATCTTGAAGGATCTCTCCATATCTTTTAAAGAAAAATGATCCTAACTTGCCTGACGAGAAAGGTTAGGATTATTGGGGAATCAAGTAAATAAACTAAATAAAATTTTAATTTATTTAAATTAAATTAAATAAATTTATTTTATTTAAATAAAAAGTTCCTAAAGATACAAATACAGGTAATAATAATAATTTACATTTATATGGTGAGTTGGGGTTTAGTTTGCAAAACATTTCTTCACAACAACCCCTCTAAGAAAGAGAATGTATTATTATCCTCATTTTACAAGTAAAGAAAGTGAAGGTCTTACCCAGTGGATAGAGAACTGGTTCTAGAATCAGGAGGATATGAGTTCAATTCCAGCCTCAGATACTTAGCAATTTCTAGCTGTGTTACCCTGGACAAGTCACTTAACTCCAATTGCCTCACAAAGAAAAAAAGGGGGGAAAAAAGACCAACGTGAAACTGAAGATCAGAAAGATTAAGTAATTTGCCTATGTAACCTCTTTGGTTCTGAGTTTCCTCATCTGTAAAATGATGAGGTTAATATTATTAATAGCTAGCTCTTTCTATATGCTAAAACATGGTGCTAAGAGCTTTACAAATAGGAGGTAGAAGGTATCCCAATTTAACAGATGAGGAAACTGAGAGAGGCAGAGACTAAATGACTTTTCCAGTGAGTATTTGAGGTTGGATCTGAATTCAGGTTTTTTTGGTCTTTACTCCATCCACTGTGCTACTAGATAGACAATGAATGAAGTCCCTTCTAGTTCTTTCTTTATGATAATAATCTAGTCTGATATCCTAAAGACAAAATAATTAAGGCACAGAGAGATTAAGTGATTTTAGTATGGTGTGGTGTAAAAAGTTCTTGAACTGAACTTGGGGGACCTGGTTTCAAATCTGGACTGTGACATTGATTAGCAGTTTGACCCTATGACTTGTCCAAAGCCATTTAGAAAATAAATTTGAAATCACATTTTCTGATAGCTGAGCTAAAGCTTTTCTCACTCTATCATGAGATGATTTTGCAGGTATCTTAGCTTTATAACAATGAATTTTGATTTAATGATCTCAAACATCCTCTTCAGATCTAAATCTATGATCCTAACAAAATTTACAATATGAATGTCTAATAGATTTGCAAAGCAATGTACCTGGAGAAATTTGGAACAGAAAAGTCAATCTAATTTGAGATTGAGAAGAGGGAAGGTTTCTTGAAAGAAGTAGCATTTGAAGTGCTCTTTAAATTGTAGGTATGAAGTCAACAGATACAGAGCAAAGGGAGGTATTTGAGGCACAAGGAACATCATGAAGAAGAGCATAAGAGACAGAGATAGCTTATGTACCTGGGGTCAGAGAGTGGGCAGATACATTGTAATATAGGAATTGGAAAATGGAATGATATGAAATAAGATAGGAAAGGCTGGGCAGTATCAAATTCCAAAAGAAAGGATGATTCAAGAAGAAACACAGAATCTATGAATTCTATATTTCCTTTCCTTTTCTCCTTCCTTCCTTCCTTCCTTCCTTCCTTCCTTCCTTCCTTCCTTCCTTCCTTCCTTCCTTCCTTCCTTCCTTCCTTCCTTCCTTCCTTCCTTCCTTCCTTCCTTCCTTCCTTCCTTCCTTCCTTCCTTCCTTCCTTCCTTCCTTCCTTCCTTCCTTTTCTCTCTCTTTCTTTAGTTACTTATATATCATTTATTTGTTTACTTGTTTAGTCACTGATTGATTGATTCTTCAGCAGAAGACTGACATATTCAGGTCTATAGGTTTGAAAAATGAAATAGAGAGGAAAGAGAATGAAAGAAAAAAAAAGATGAATTAAGAGCTTTGGCTAGAATCTTTAGAGATGGGAATGGGAACTTGAATCATAGAATCATTGATTTAGTTCTGGGAAGCACCTCAAAAATCATAAAGTCTAACTTCCTCATAACAGAAGGATAACACTGGGAATAGAGATAAGGGGATGCATAGAAAAGACCTTAAAGAGGTGCAATCAACAGGACTTAGTAGCTATTTGGATATAAGAGGAGAGAAAGAAAAAAATCAAAGCTAACCCAAGGTTTAAAATACTGGAGGCAAGATGAATTGTGTTGCTACAAGCAGAAATAATGAACCCAGAAGAATAGATTCAGGGTAAGAGGAAATATTTAGATTTGGAAAATTCACTCATTCATTCAACAACACAGTAAGGTCCTGATTAGTGAGACCAAGAATCCTATAAAGCAGATGAATTATTCAAATTTGCTCTGCATATTTTCATTGGTGTAGAACAAATGACTATGTTTTATGTAATTATAGCTTCAGGTTGTGTGAGTTCAAATACACATTAGCACTTTATGGGATTAATTTTCTTTACTATTTGGGACCTAGCTGAGATTGAGGGTCTAGCGCAATGTCTAGGTAGATCGAATCCCCCTGATTCACAATTTTATAAAGTCTTTTACTTCTTTCCCCAGAATTTCTCTGGGGGAATTTTCTCTGGGGGAATAGATGTTGATATTAGCAAGCCCTTCTTTTGCTTCCTTTTGCCTCTTTGAACATTGTGAATAGATGGACAGGAAAGGAGAGTGGGGCAGTAGTAATTATACTTCTGCCTTTTTTTGTCCCTGTTTTTGCTTAATTTTAATGCTGGGGAAGGAGACAGAATGATGGATCTGGGGATAGGTGGTTCAAATATGATCTCAACTACTTCCTAGCTACTTAACCTTGAGCAAGTCACTTTCACCATTATTTTCCTCAGTTTCGTCATTTGTAAAATGGGCATAATAAAAATACCTACTTCCCAGGGTTGTTGTAAGGATAAAATTAGATCATATTCATAAAACAATTTACAAACTTTAAAGTACTATATAAATGCCAGGCATTAGTACTACTATCCTACCACCACTATCACCATCACCATCAACATGAGCATCACTACTACTATTACTTCTGCTGCTACAACTACTACTATGAGGATAAGGGTAATTTCATTTTCTTTTCTTTTTCATGTAACAGGATTTTGTCATTGATTCTAAATGCTGCCTATCATTCATCTATCATCCTTTTCATGTAGTAAGATTGGTAGTTGGGATCTATAGCTTCCTCAGAGAAGCACATTTGGCCATGTTCTTGTTCATATATACCTTGTCTTGGATAATACCGGTAATCAGTTTTACTATAGGTGAGAAAATTAAGGTCTGGTGAAGATGAATGACTTAACCAATCATATAGGTAATAAGTGGGGGAGCTAGGACTGAAGCCAAGCCTTCATATTCCAAATTCAGCATTCTTTCCAATATACAGTAACATTTTCTTTGTATCTGAGGTTGGGTATCTGATAGACAGGCAAAACAATGAAAATATCCAGGCTTTTGGAACTTTATGAATGACTGCCATAATTTCCCCATTTTCAACTGTATAGGTTGTCATTTTGACAGAACCCAGTATTAAAGATGAAGCTCTCAGTTGATTTTTATGGTGAGATGGGTATTTTCATATTCACTCTTTTCAAACTCTGGTAACCTGGTGTTTGTTGCAACTTCATGAATATTTTTAGGATGACTTCACACATAATATACCATAGAATCTGATAGCACTTAACACACTATGGTAGACATGTCACAATTCTCAGTATCTTTATGAACCTCATCTAACTTGGGAAATATGAATTACTTCCAGAAAGAAAACAAGCTTTGAGTGAATTAGGGGCCAATATAAGGGGCCAATATAACTCAGTGTCATGTATTGGTAGCAGTCAAAGGCTATTATTTATTTTATTCATTTTTTCTTTATTTTTTCTAGAAAATTTATTTATTTTTAATACATATTGCTTTATGACTCATGTTGGGAGAGAAAAATCAGCAAAAGAGAAAAACCAAGGGAGAGATTAAAAAAAAAACAGAAAAAGGAAGTGAACAACATAGTGTTGATGTACTTTCAGTTTACTTAGTTCTTTGTCTGGATGCAGATGGCATTTTTTTGTCCAAAGTCTATTGGGATTGCTTTGGATCACTGGACCACTGAGAAGAACCAAGTCTTTCATAATTGACCATCATATATTCTTGTTATTACTGCTTACAATGTATTCTTGGTTCTGCTTGTGTTGTTCAGAATCAGTTCTTGTAAATCCCTCCAGGCCTTTCTAAAATCAGTTTATTCATCATTTTTATAGAACAATAATATTTCATTACCTTTATATACCGGTATTCAGCTTTTCCCTAATTGATGGACATCCATCAATTGTTCTCCAGAATGGTTGGATAATTTCACAACTCCACCAACAATGCATTAGTGTCTAACTTTTCCTACATTTCCTCTAACATTTATCATCTTTTTCTGTCATTTTAGTCAATCTGAGAGGTGTGAGGTGGTACCTCAGAGTTGTTTTAATTTGCATGTCTCTAATCAATAGTAATTTAGAGTATTTTTTCATATAATTATAAATGGCTTTAATTTCATCCTCTGAAAATTGTCTATTCACATCGTTTGAGCATTTGTCAATTGGGGATGAATTATATTCTTATAAATTTGACACCATTCTTTATATATTTTAGAAATGAGATCTTTATCAGAATCACTAGCTGTAAAGATTTTTTTTTGCAGCTTTGTAATTCCCTTTTAATCTTGTTTCTGTTGGTTTTGATTGTGCAAAATCTTTTTCATTTATTATAATCAAAATTGTCTATTTTGTCTTTCATGATGTTCTCTACCTCTTCTTTGGTCATAAATTTCTCTCTTCTCCAAAGATCTGATGAATAATTTATCCGTGATTCTCCTAATTTGTTTTTGTCTAGACTAATTTTAAATGGAATTTCTCTTTCTATCTCTTGCTGATGGGCTTTGTCAGTAATATATAGAAATGCTGATGATTTGTGTGGTGTTATTTTATATTTTGCAACTTTGTTAAAGCTGTTAATTGTTTCTAGTAGGTTTTTGGATGATATTCTAGGGTTTTCTAAGTATATCATCATATCATCTGCAAAGAGTGATAGTTTCATTTTTCATTGCCTATTCCAATTTCTTTAATTTCTTTTTTATTTTCTTATTGCTATAGCCAACATTTCTAGTTCAATGTTGAATAATAGTGGTGATAATGGGCATCCTTGTTTCAACCCTGATCTCATTAGGAATTCATCTAGATTCTCTCCATTATAGATAATGCTTGCTGTTGGTTTTAGATAGATAGTGTTTATTATTATAAAGAAAGGTCCCTTTATTCATATGTTCTGTAGTGTTTTTTAATAGGAATGGATGCTGTTTTTTCAAAATCATATGATTTCTATTGGCTTTGTTGTTGAGATGATCAATTATGGTAATAGTTTTCCTAATATTGAACCAGCCCTGCATTCCTGATATAAATCTCACTTGGTCATGGTATATTATCCTGCTGATAAGTTGCTGTAATCTCTTTGCTAATATTTTATTTAACATTTTTGCATCAATATTCATTAGGGAGATTGGTCTATAATTTTCTTTCTCTGTTTTTGCTTTTCCTTATTTAGGTATCAATTCTTGTGTCATAGGAAGAATTTGTCAGTATTCCTTCTTTACCTATTTTTCCAAATAGTTTATATAGTTTTGGAATTAATTGTTCTTTAAGTGTTTGGTAGAATTTGGCCCTGGAGATTTTTTCTTAGGGAGTTCATTAATGGCTTGTTCAATTTCCTTTTCTAAAATGGTTCTAGTTTTTAATGTGTGATTTTTTTCAGTTAGCTTTTATATCTCTTTTTCCATTTGGCTAATTCTACTTTTTAAGGAGTTGTTTTCTTCATACAATTTTTTTCCTTCCTTTCCTAAGCTGTTGACTTTCTGATGCATACTTCTCATTTTCTTTCACATTTTTTCTTCTATGTCTTTTATTTGCCTTTTAAAGTCTTTTATGAGAATTTCCAAGAAGCCTCCTGGACTTGAGAACAATTCATATTACTCTTGAGATTTCTTCTGTGGACATTCTGTCCTCCTCAGAGTTTTGGTCTATCCTATCACCACAGTAACTTTCTTTGCTCAAAATTCTTTTCTGTTTCTTGCTCATTTTCTTTCCCCTTTCTTTTGGTATTTCCTTTTTTTATTTTTTATTTTTTAATTTTTTTTAACTTTTATGGTTGAGCTCTGCTCCTGGGGCAAAGGAGATGCAAGATTATATGATGATCAATTATGATGGTCGCAGCTCTTTTGAATAATGAAATGATTCAGGCCAGTTCCAATGGTCTTGTGATGAACAGAGTCATCTACACCCAGAGAGAGAGGACTGTGGGAATTGAATGTAGATCACAACATAGCATTCTCATTCTTTTTGTTGCTGTTTGCTTGCATTTTATTTTCTTTCTCATTTTTTCCCTTTGATCTGTTTTTTTTTTCTTGTGCAGCAAGATAATTGTATAAATATGTATGTATAGATTAGATTTAAATGTATTTTTACCATGTTCAATATATAATGGATTTTTTGCCATCTAAGGAAGGGATGGGGGAAAAAGGAAGAAAAATTGGAATACAAGGTTTTACAAGGTCAATGTTGAAAAATTACCCATGCGTATGTTTTGGAAATAAAAAGCTTTAATAAAAAAAAAAAAAAAAAAAAACATAAAGGTAAAAAAAAAAAAAGAAATCAAAACCCAGAAAATACAATGATTTAGGATCATCTGGCCAGTATCTGGATTGTATTTAAAACCCTGTCCCCTTGATTCTTAGTCCACTACATCATCTTGCCTTTCAGGTTCATGTGACAATATACTTTAGGGGAGTGGTTAGAGAAATAGAGAATTCATAGCTGGGGTCAAAGGAAAAAGAAGCTAGAATGTGGGAAATGGACTGGGAAATAGGCTAAGTGTGAGTGATAGAATAGGAGGAACTGAAGGATATGATTGTTGTCATAGAATGGAATTTGTAATGGTTAGGATCATGAAGGCTTTGCAATTCTGAAGTCTGATGAGGTCTGATGTATGACCATATTCACATGTGGCTGAATTGAGACAGTCATGACTCTGAGGAGGTTGAAAAAATTGGGTGATCACTTTGAAGCAGATAGGTGATGAAGTTGACTACCTGAAGTCAAGAAGATCTGAGTTCAATTCTTACTAGCTATATGACCCTGAGTATGTCAACTCCATTTTTTCATCAGTAAAAAGAGGAAAAATAATAGCCATATATAACTCCCAGGGTTGTTGTAAAGATTGAATAAAAATTCAGAATCTATGTAAAGCACTTTGCAAATTTTAAAATGCTGTAAAATGTTATTATTTTTATTAACATAGAAATTATAAATATGAATGTTGACATACCTTAAGATAATGACACAAGGTATAGTGGACCAGACATTAGAGTTATTGTAAAATAGAAAATATTCTGGTAATTCCAGATGACACCCAAGGATGATGAGATGTTTTGGAACCCTTGGCCAGTATGCTATTAGAGTAAATGTTGTTTAATGGTTAGTTCTCTTAAAGTTCTCAGATTATGCATGAGGGATTTGTAATATCCTGACCATTATTTCCATTAACTTTTTAGAGCCATAGATAGTGAATACTCATTTATTAAGCACCTACTTTGTGTGAGATATTGTGCTAAGCTCTAGGATTACAAATACAAATAAAAAAACCAAAAGTACCTGCCCTTGAGGAGATTATAGTCTCATCATGAAGGTCCTGGAAACTTTGGTACCTTGGGTTTGATTTTTCATTATCATTCAACATGGATGGATCATTCAACCAGGAAATTTTTGGTCCACACCTCTTAGGTGTGTTTCAGATTCCATCTGGTTACCAGCTTGGGTTACATAGATATCTAAAAGCTTCTTGTTTTACTCATGACCAAGATTTTGGCTCTCCCTGTACACATAGAAGATACCCACATTTCCTTTTTTAAATCTCTGGCACAAAGTTTATGGTACTGTCTGATGGGTTGGCTGTGATAGGCTCTGGACGGCCAGGGACAAACTTTCCCTTAATATAGTTAAAAGCTTCCCTGGCTTGCAATTTGAAATTTGTCTCCTAATTCTAGGAGGAGATTGGAAGTTCCTTTGAATTTTGTGTCACTTTTCCATTTACAAATTTGTTGTTGTTGAATACAACTGTCCAGTAACTCTATTTGAAAAGCAAACTAAAGCTTTGATTGATATTTGTCAAGTAATTATTAGCCCTTTATCAGAAACAAAGAAGGGATGTTTCCATGACTAATTTGGTGCTGCTGTCTTTTCAGTGGTCCCAGAATCCCAAGGCAGTACACCCAGGGTCAGAGTAATTAATTATATTACTTCTATTCTAAAATTATTTCATATGGAGGACCAGTGTTGCATAATGGGTGTGGAGCTGGCCTTGGAGCTCAGAAGAGCTGGATTCAAGTCCTGCCTCTGACATATTCTGGCTGTGTGATGCAAATGAAGTTATTTACTCTTTTAGTGCTCCAAGTGATCCTGTCTACGTTGCAGGAAAGATGTTAACCTGAATTGGTAGAGAGAGTTTCCTGTACTGAAAAATTTTTAAGAAGTTCCTATACTAAGAAAATTATAGGTCAAATCCCTTCATTTGAAGTCTTGGTCTTGTTTTGGTCACCATTTATCTCCATAGAAATGGCTGAAATTATGATTTAGCATCTGTCAAATATAGTACCTGGTGATTCAGCCAGCACTTTACTAAAATTTCTGCATAAGATACGGATAAAACTAGAATTTGAATATTCACATGTAAAACATAGCAAAAAGCTGCATTAAGTCTGCATGCTTGTTACACTGATGCTATTTCCTGTCCTTTTCATCCTCCAACTCTATGCACAGTCCTTTAAATCCCTTCTGCCATTAACTTGAACCAAAGGCAGCATCCTCCCTTTATTCTGTCATATGGTTCAATTCCTATCTCTGTGACTCAGTGGTATCATCTGTAAAATGGAGGGACTAGATTAAATGACCTCTGAAATCTTTTCATACTTTCACATTTCAGCATTTGACATTCTAATCATTTAGTGTTTAACACAGTGGTTAAATATAATTCCAGAGCTCACAGAGTGTTACTATAAAAATAGTTTGTTAAATGATTACACGACCTCAAATCAGCTTACCTAAAACTTTGCCTTTGAGAATGTCCACATTAACATCTGTTCCCTATTATCTCAAGACCTTGCTAAAGGCATCCATTATCTATGAATAGTAATAACTCTATTAATGAAGAGGATGCATTCCAGCGGCACTCTCCTTTGTCAGAACTGTCATTCCCGAGGTAAATATGATATAGAAGCTGTAGGGAGGGGTGAGATAAAGGGGATTGTAGGACAAGAATATTATTAAATCCTAACTAAAATAAGGTCAAGTGCCAGAGAGCATACACTATGTTTCTGGGAGCCTCAGGCAAGTGGGGGTAGACAGGGAGGAATGAAGTAAGATGAAATTAAGGTCCTTATTAGTCAGAATTTAGTCTCAGAGAGAGCGGGGGACAGAAAACTGGACATGAAAGTAGAACAGCTTAGTCTCACTTCTGTCACAACAGAAAACTTGTGATCATGATTAAGTCACTGAAAATCTCTTGGTCTCAGTTTCCTCATCTGTAAAATGAGCTGGGAAAGGAAATGGCACTTCAATATTTTCACCACAAAAACCCCAAATGGGTTCATAAAGAATTGTACATAATTGAATAACAACACAACCCATTTGAACTCCTAATATTTTGTGATTCTATGTGTTGGTTCATAAAGATGGCTAGTGTTTCCCCTCAGATTAAATATTGCTATTTCCTTCAAATGATCCTCATATGGCATGGATTTAGGATTTTTTATTATTTTAAATACCCTTCTTTATATAGTGTCCAACTTTGAGTGAAAAGAAACAAGCATCTACATAGTGCCTACTATGAGCCAGGCATTTTACAAATACGATTTCATTAGATAGATCCTCACTCTAAATCTGTGAGGTAGATGCCATTATTATCTCAATTTTTGTTTAGTCATTTCTAGTTTAAGATTTTCTTGGCAAAGATATTAGAACTGTTTGCTATTTTCTTCTGAAGATCTGAGGCAAACAGGGCTAAATAGTATTCCCAGGGTCACACAGCTAGTAAGAATCTGATGCAAGATTTGAACACCAGAAAATGAGTCTTCATGACTCCAGGCCTGGCACTCCATCCACTGTGCTCAATTCCTATTTTTCCATTGCGAAAACTGAGGTAAATAGAGGAAAAATAAAAGTGTGGGGTTAGATTTGAACTCTGGGCTTATTAGCTACACTGAACCACCATTTATCAATAACAACAATAATAATAGTTAACTACTTATTTATTATTTTATTATTATATAAAATATATAATTATTATACATAATTTTATATATTATAATTATATTATATTATAATTTGTTATATGCCAGTCACTACGTTAAACAGTTCACGATTATTATTTCACAACAACTTTAGAAGGTGGGTACTATCCAAATACCCATTTGAGGTTAACAAAGTGACTTGCACAGCTGGTGTTTGAGGCAGATTTTTAAAAAACACAGGTTTTTCAGATCTCCTTCAAAAGTTTAGTGTTCAATTCAGAAGACAGCACTTTAGAAAATGTCTATTTTATTATTTCCTGTCTTCCTCCAGAGATTAAAAAAAATCAGCAAAGAAAGACAATGCTCTGCTTTTAGTGGAAAGACATTTTCAGTGACTGTATCATCATATCTTACTTTAGGGTGAAATAGAGTTGGAGAATGGATCGGTGATTTCATTGATTTAGAAAACTCTTGGGATTGTTCTGCCTTAGGAAAGCATCATCTATATCTTCTGTCTGGACGAGAGGCCAGTATTTTCCTTTTTCTTTTCTCTTTTAATTATCATCTAAATTTTCTCTACTGCGCTTTCATAGATTTCCACTTAGGTATTAAACCTTTATGACATTCAAGGTATGTATGTCTTTCTTGGTTCAACTCTTCTCCCACCTCTTCTGTTAGATTATTTTTTTCTTTTGGATAAAAAGCACAGCTGTGCCTTATTCTATTCCAATCATGAAGCCTCCCAAGTCCCAGTGGTAACTATGAGATTATATATATGCAGTTACTTGTGTTAACATTTTGAGGAAAGATGAACGAGAGAAAAGGAGGTGGAGCAAATAAAAGACTTCATCCAAAAATTTGGGTAAGCTTATATTTTGTGATACTCATATTAATTTTTCCCTGAAAGGAATAGAATCCCCCTAAGAAACAATCCATGAAGGAAGAAGATTATTAACTTGATGAGAAACAGGTGCTGGAAATCTTTTGCAAACATCCTTTCCCGGACGCATTTTTGACAGAAGGCAGAATCTTCTATTTGTTGAGCTTCACTGAATACATAGAAAGCTTTATCTGTAGGAGGAACACTCTGGAAAGTAGATATTAAGTTTAAGCATACGGAAGAGATTAAGTTACATCCCCTTAGTGCCTAGAACAGTGCCATACATATTGTAGGTACTTGGAAAGTGCATGTTAGATTTGTAAATGAAATTCAGAACATGATCTATGAATTTTAGATCCATGTTGCCCATTTGGAGGAATTTTGAAAGAATGATTGGATCAATGTTTTATGTATCATAGAAAATCAGGGTTTTATTACATTTGGGCTTTAATCTATAATATTTGCTAAAATTGTGAAGAGATTGCAGGATTTGGCTTAAATCCTGACTCCACTATTTATAAGTTGTGTAACATTGAGCAATTTTAACTTCTCTGACCTTCAATTTCTTATTTTTTAAAAGGAAGGTTTTGGACAACAACAATCACATAATAATAAAAATAATCCATACTTGTAGATTAAATGTAAAATAAAATGATTAAAGTAATCTTTTATAATAGCCCTTGAAGTTTAGTTATTATTATTATGGCCTCCAATTTTACAATGAAGAAACTGATTTTCTCTGAATGAAGTGATTTGACCAAGGCCACACAATTAATAAGAACATTTAAGTCAGAATTTAAGTCCAGGTTTTCCTTACTCTGCACTTGATACTCTATGTACAACAGCAATCTGCCATACTAACAGATCAACTGACAAGTATTTATTGAATGCCTATTATGTTCCAGAGACTTTATTTGGTGCTGGGATTACAAAGACCAAGTGGTCTCTGTATGCAAGAAACTCATTTATTCTATCAAGAGAGAAACAATATAAAACACATGAATACAAATATTTTTTGGTTGAAGATACTAATCAGGGAAGGCTTGAGCATTTAGAGGATGATGCTCTAGCAAAATTTTGAAGGATACTAGGAACTTTCTGCTGTAGAAGATGACTACCTTGAGCTCTTGCTATTAATTTCTTGCTCTGGATAATCAAGCAGCAAGCACCTGCTAATGTGCTATGGGCTAAATGCTGTGGATACACAACCCATCTTCTCAAGGAGCTAATATTCTAATTAGGAAGGATATGAATCCTTTCTTTAACTGTTTTTTTTAAATACCTCCTCCTGGCCAGGTATTTAGCTAAGTACTGGGCACAGAAAATAAATACAGAAGCAAAACTCTCTCCCCTCAAGGAGCTTATATTCCAAAGAATTGACAATATATACAACAATCTTCAGTGTGTGTGTGCACATCAAAAACCCATCTGGCCCTATAAAGACTTTCTCAGTATAAAAATTTTAAATGCATAAAAATACATTGGATTACAAAGAAACCCAGTTATACTGAAATCAACATATTTTTCAAAAAAGTCTGTTAAAGGTTAAAAATGTTAAAAATCTCTGATATGTGACATACAGGATAGTTTTGGAAAAGATACTGAAAACTGAAAGAAGCTAGGGAAGGCTTTCTGGATTATTGATGGTTGTGAGCTAACAGTTAACTATTGATTCTATTCCTGGTCCATGAGAATCTAAATTCAGTACAGTTTGTCTCCCCACAGGTACAATGGTGTAAAAACACAATTTTGTCACTGTTTTGTGAGTCATATCTAAAAAGTCCTTGGAAATCCTCAGATAGAGAATTTTTATTAAATTCTAAGTCAAACTATAGCAAATAACTATTGTTTTCATTTTCAGCTGCCTTTTATTTTTAAGATACCTTTTCAAAGATTTACTAACCAGGGCTTAATGAATGCACTTTAAACACAAATGCATGATTCTACTACTTATCCACAGTAGTAGTGAGATAATCACTTTCTGAAGAGATACTATAAGGAGGACAAAGAGAGACTATATTTTTTTCTAGACTTGACAGCTCTATACTTTCCACAGAGATAAGTGTACCTCTGTGGCCCATAATTACACACATCCTCTTTTACATATTTTATGATAACTGGCAAGCCAAATGGAGATCTGCTTATTTGAGTTTCTCTAAATGGAACTGTGAAAATATATTTCCAGATACATAACAGATGCACAAGACATGAATGGAGTATTGGAACAAAACTGTCAGCCGGGCCCTCACCATCGCATTTCCTCACCTGCTTGGGGATTTACATGTTTTTGGAGTCTCTCCTTGATTGTTGTATTGGAGTCTTCTGGATCTGAGAATCTTTCAAAAGCATGTTGGTTTTTCAGCTTATATCTTACACTTATGAGAAAGCTTTTTTACTATATTTTTAAAATCTAGGATATAATGCTAAATAAATTTTTTTTCTTAAAAGGCAGGAATTACAGAATAGCATTGCAGATTATAACTTGTAACCATCTTTTTAGCATAGAGATTCACTGAACTTGGAAGAACTAAAAACCCCCTATTATCTTTTTGTTAGTGGACTGCTAACCCATATAGTCCAAAGCAGCTGCTCTTTTTAAGTTTTTTTTTTAAACTTCTAAGTTTAGTTAACAAGAACATAGAATAAAAGGATGTAGAGCTGGAAGAGACATTAGAGATTATCTAGTTCAACCCCCTCATTTTACAGATGAGAAAACCAGGGTCCAGACAATTTAAGTGACTTTTTTCAAGGTTATTTCAGTTCTTCCAAAGTAGACTTTTCTTACCTGACAGATCTCTTGGTTAAAGATCAGCCTTAAGATAGCCTCTTCTTTTAAAATACAATCAAATGGAAAAAAAAAAGACAAAGAAAGAACATGATTTGTTGTTGTTGTTGTTATAAGGAGAATGATGCTGTTTGGAACCAACTTCCAACTTGGGTCAAACAAAGCAGTTTTCCCATTTTTAGAGATTTTAGAGATTAACAAAGAATAGAATAAAAATAGGTTGGATGTGTGGGAGTATGCAAAGTAGTATATTTTAAGCAAAGAATGAGAGGCCAAATATTGTGAAGGAACCATTCATTCATGCATGAGTTTCAATGTTTGTTAAGCATCTACCATGTTCAAGATCACTGTACTAGATCCGGTGGAAGTTTGAAGTTAAAGAATATGGGTTCAAAACTTGTCTCACATGCTTTGGACAACCCTTGAACAACTTTCTCACCTGTAAAAATGAGGGATATGTGTTTTCTGTCATCCCTTCCAGGATCTTAAAGTATAGAACTAATTCTTACACTCTCTGAGTTAAAATATATGCTTTTTGTAGCTGAATAAAAGTATTGGAATAAAAGTCCATCTTCTGTAGATTACTGAAAAGCATTTTTGAGACAACTCCAGCAGCAGGTAGGACAACAAGGATCATATGTATGATCATTCTATTTCTATGTAGTTTTGATTTTTTTTTTTTTTTGCTATTTGATTTTCTTCATTCCCCATAGCTTAAGAATCGTGAGTATTTGGTGTGGTGACAATGCTTAAAATGCTTTTCTTATCTTTTTTATGGATCAATGTTGTGTCCAAGCAGTTATGGATAACTATTCTTTCTATCATGATTCTCTTGTTTTTGGAAAATTGACTTGTTGAATTTATAAAAAGATTTTGAGGTCTGTATTTGAAGCATGGGGATTTGTCATCAGTTTATGGTTTATGACAAACAGCTTTTGAAGTATTAATCTAGCCATCAGGCTGTATCTTGTTAGGTATTTGGTTATTGTTGTTGCCATTATTCTTGCTTTACATTCATGTAATACTTTATAACATACAAAACATTTTTTACAAGCATTACCTTTTTACAGGTTAGGAAATAGGCACAGAGAGATGAATGACTTGCATATAATGGAAAGTCTTGGTTTGGGGACATGAAGGATTGTAGGATGGTGACTTATAAATCATTGAAGAGAAGGTCAAGGTTAAGTATGGAGGCAAGTAAAACCAAAGTGGGAAAAAGGTATTGAGAGATTAATCAACACATATTCACTTAGTGCTTCAAAATATGAAAAGTATCTTCTTATTTGTAAATTAATTTTTTAAATTTATGGAATAAAACAAGCATTTCCAAAACTTAGTTCAATATGAAAGATGATTGTATATGAAACTGCAAATCTGCTATGTGTAATTTGCTATTCCTTTCAAATATACAACACAATTAACCATGTATATTTATTTTTTTCTTCTTTCCTTCTCCTTTTTTCCTTCTCCCTGCTTTTGAGAAGGCTACCATTAGATACAAATAGGTGTTAGCCAACTACAAGAGCTACAAGTAAATAGCTATATATGTATGCATATTTATATAGATATTAGTATATATATGTATATATCTACACATATATATCAATAAAAATTCTTATTTTTATCTAATAGTATATATATATGTGTGTGTATATATACATATATACAAATTATTTTATTCATACTTCTATTTATCAATTCTTTCTATGGATGTAAATAACATCTTTCTTCATATGTCATTTATTGATATTTTGGGTATTTATAAGTCAAAATAACTTATTTATTCAAAATTGTTCTTAAAACAATATTGCTCTAACTGGTATAGAATGTTTTCTTAGTTCTGCTCATTTCACTCTTCATCATTAATATTCACTCTTGCATTATTATGCAAGTCTTTCCATGTTTGTCTAATATCTTTGAAAAGTGTCTTGTTTGCAACAATTCTGAAATGTAGGTCAAACAAATTATTGCTATTTTACAGCTGAGGAAACTGAGGTTATATTAAGGGGAAAGACAATGCCAATAAGTGGTATTTTAATTGTACTAAGCTCTTTACATACAACATTTAGGTTCTATAGCTTTTGTGATCCTTATTTTACATTTCATAACACAAGGAAATAGAGATATGATGAATCTTCATATTGCTCATGGTGACACAGCTGGTCAGTGCAAAAGATAATGTTCAAATCTGCTGCGTCTCTTTTGACTCAAAGTTCTCTTGAGTTTTTGATTACACTAAGTGTTCCATGAGATTATATTTTCTTGTTTGAGTATTACTGGATTTTTGCATAATTAGCTGCCCAACCAGTTGGTCATTCAATAAACATTTATTAAACACTTAATTTATGCCAGGCATTGTGCTAAGTGCTATGGATACAAAAAAAGAGGAAAGATAATGACTGCTCTAAGTCAAATGATAGAGAATATATTCAAATAATTATGTACAAAAAATCCATATGCAAACAGGATAAATTATTAGAAATAATCAATAGAGGGAAACTACTGATATTAAGGGGAATTAGGAAAAGTTTCCTGTAGATATTATTATTTCTTTTTTTACAGATAAGGACACTGAAGTTGATAAAGATTAAATAGATCTGCCCAGGTCATACAGATAATAAATATCTCAGGAAGTATTTGAACTTGGGGTTCCTTAACTTCAGATCCAAGAATCTCTTCTTTATTGCAGTAGTCTAGGGGTGGGGTAATTCTTATTCTCAAATGCCCAATTGATGAGACCTCAAAAACATGAAATTCTGCATTTATATTTCTTACATGCTCCCCCTCTCATTGTGTCTGATGAATTATTACATATTCTGTTGTTAGCCATCTCCAACTTGTGATTATATTTGTGACCTTGGACACATCATTCACCTTCTTTGCAGAAGCATCTCCAATTATTAAAGGAGAAGGACAACTACCTTTAAAATCTTCAGAGGAGGATGCTATAAAAGTAGCTATTTGTGAAATATTGACAAGATCCCTAAAGGGCTATAACATACAAAGAAGGTAGTTTAATTCTGAGTGTGTAGGATTGGGATTCTCTGTTGTATTTTTATGCATCTTGAAAGTTTAGCAATTATTTGAAACATCTCCAGAAAGAATAATTTTTGTCAACCTGAATGGGATACTGAGCTCTGTCTTGACTGGTGTGAATTAGAATTGGCCCCTGTCCACTAAGAGTTTAAAAGCAGAGATAGATAATGATAATGATAATGATGATGGTGTACATGGCAGAGATATATAAGGACTTAGTTGAGTCAATTAAATTCAACAAACATTTTTGAATGTACCTACTTACTTAAAATAAAGCTCTACGTTAGGTGGGAGGCATTTATTCATCCATACATGTTCAAGGTACTGCACTTTCTGATATTATCTTCTTTTAATAGGACAGGAGCTCAAGTTATAGTTCTTGCAGGGAAAAAGAAACATCATTAAATAAAATTCACTTCATATATCTATTCAATAACATAAAATACAAACTTTTATATAACAAAAGCTTTACCAATTCTCTGCCCATAAACCAATAATATTCAAATCAAATTAGTGATTATTTCCTGTATGCCTAGTATGTTTAAAGTGCTAAGAAATGTGCAAAAATTTAAGACATTAGGGCTCTAAAGCTCGACAGTTCCAGGGATATCATTTGACCAAATTTCTCATGAATTTCTTATGGTTCAGACAAACAGATATGGATGATAGTACAATTTAGGTGAATTTAATAGAAATGGTTGTATTGACAAACTCAAAGAATAGTTACTAATATGACAGTATTTCAGCAAGATGTTTCTAACGGAATGATTCAGATCTATGTTCTTGGCTCAGAGCTTTTAATATTTTTATCAATTATTTAGATAAAGACATAAATGACCCTCTTGTAGCATCGCTGAGGAGTTTAGGTAACACACTCCCTGATAAAGTCAGGATCCAAAAACATCCTGACAAGCTAGAACATTGAACTGAAATCTTATAAAATTAAATTTAGGGAAAGGGATTAGGCCTATGATTTCATAGGATAGGGAACTCTTACAACCATATATATTGAAAGTCCTTTCCAATGTATAATAATAATAATTAGCATTTAAGTAATGCAATTTAAGTATGTATTAAGACCTTTGCTAAGCATTTTATAATTATCTCATTTGATCCTCAAAACAACCATAGGAGGTAGCTACTATTATTATCCTGATTTGACAGTTGAGGAAACTGAGGAAAACAGAGGTTGATTTGACTAGGGTCATACAGCTAAGAATTATCTGAGGTCATATTTGTACTCAGAATTACTGACACCAGACCTGGTGCTTTATCCACTGTGGCTTATGGTTTTATGATCTTGGGCAACTTAGGAAGTTGTCTAAGCTACTGAGAGTTACTAGGTAACTTGGCCAGATTCGTGCAGCCAGTATGTGTCAGAGGAAAGACTTGAACTTGTGTTTCTTGCTCTGCAGCAGGAGTTCTCTCTCTCCCTTCTCTCTGTCTCTGTCTCTCTCTCTCTTTTCTCTCTCCTTTCTCTCTCTCTTTTCTCTCTCCCTTCTCTCTCTCTCTCTCTGTCTTTGTCTTTCTTTTCTCTCTCTCTCTTCTCTCTCCTTTCTCTCTCTCTCTCTGTCTCTCTCTCTTTTTTTTTCTCTCTCTCTCTTTTCTCTCTCTCTCTTCTCTCTCCTTTCTCTCTGTCTCTCTCTCTCTGTCTCTCTGTCTCTCTCTCTGTCTCTCTGTCTCTCTCTCTTCTCTCTCCTTTCTCTCTCTCTTTTCTCTCTCCCTTCTCTCTCTCTGTCTCTCTTTTCTCTCTCCTTTCTCTCTCTTCTCTCTCTTCTCTCTCCTTTCTCTCTCTTTTCTCTCTCCTTTCTCTCTCTCTCTTCTCTCTCTCTCTCCTTTCTCTCTCTCTTCTTTCTCTCTCTCTTTCTCTCTCTCTCTTTCTTTCCTCACTCTCTCTCTTTCCTCTCTCTTTCTCTCCTTTTCTCTCCTTTCTCTCTCTGGCTCTTAATCTCTCTCTGACTGTCTCTGTCTCTGTCTGACTATTTGTTTTAAACCCATACTACCACCTGTAGCTACCACTATGATTGCTAGTTAGAGAGGCCTTCCAAGAAGAAATGGCAGCATTGGAAGAGTCAAGCTTGGTGAAATGGGATGCAGAGGGCCTTCCAAGTCCTGAGATAATTTTCAGAGACAAGAGTAGCATGAAAAACAGCTGAGGTTCCATGTTACCCAGCATTCTCTAAGTCCAAAAGAAACAGAATCCTCTTGGCCATAGTCATTTCACCATTGTTTTCCTATATGACCCATCACTCCTCTCCTAGGCTTGTGTTTTTGTGAGCTAAAATTAACAATCTCTCTTGCGTGGTGAATTCATCCAGTTAATCTTTTGCCTTTCTCTCTCCCCCTTCCTCCTTTGCTTTTCTATCCCCAGCTGTGATTGTTTGCTGCCTCAATTAGTACAGTAGGAGATTGGGGACTAGGAAATCAGGAAGGGGAAGAAAGTACACAACAGTGAAGGCCAGAGTGGAAGAAAATAAGCTTCTTAGGGAAGAGACTGAGAGAAAAGGCAAGACAGAAAGGTTGAAGAGAAGGAGAATGTGAAAGAGAATAGGAAAGGGAAAGCATTAAAGACCTACCATGAAAAGGGGACAAGGTGTGGAAAAAGCTGCATCCAGAGAAGTCTCTGAGGGACATTCTCAAGCCTCTAAAGGTCAGAAAGGTCACTCCCATGTGTTACAATAGGGTGGATGCTCTGCATTTGTCCTGGGCTAGGATATTTATTCATGGATAGAATTGTAACAAAAAATAGAATTGTAAAACATAATATTAGGGAGGAGATAGTCCATACAGTATTTGTGTATTTTTTCTCTATGTATTTGTGTATTTTTCCCTAGTGCAGTGACCAGGACATTTCCCTGGAGTTCTTGTTCTTGCTCCTTCCACATGTTCAATCGGTTGCCAAACCTTTCCATTTCTACATGCACAACATTTCTCCAATCCCTTTTCTCTACTCACATAGCTTAGCTCCTTATCTCCTCTCACCTTGATTATTTCAACATCCTCCCAATTGGTCACCCTACCTCAAGACCCTTATCATTCTAATCCATCTTCCACATAGCTGCTGAAGTAATTTTCTTTAAGCTCAGATCTGACTGTGTCACTCTCCTATTCAATCAACTGTGGGGACTTTCTACTGCCCCTGGGATCAAGTATAATGTCTTCTTTTTAGTTTTGGAAGCCCTTTAAAACCTGACCTCCATCTTCCTAGCTTTATGGGGTAGCATCTTTCTCCCGCATTCTGTGAAAATTCCAAACCACCCTTCTCTTTGTTCTTCACACGGGGCATATCATCTCCATTCCTATTCCTTCTGTTGGTCATCCCTCACACCTAAAAAGCACTCTCTTGACTTATAAGATTTTAAAAGGGGCAGTTAAGTGTTGCAATAGCCCAGTGCTTAGAGTCAGGAAAACTCATCTTCCTAAGTTCAACTCAGGTCTCACACTCAAAAGCTCTATGATCCTGGTAAGTCACCACTGCTTGCCTCAGTAAAATGTATAATGAGCTGGAGAAGGAAAAGGAAAACTGCTTTAGTTTCTAAACCACAAATAATGAAGAGTGGGACATGACGGAAAAATGCCTGAACTTCCTCTAAGAGGCAGCTCAAACATTTTCCACATTAAGTCTTTAAGGATTTGGGGCAGCTAGGTGGTGCAGTGGATAGAGCACCAGCCCTGAATTCAGGAGGACCCGAGTTCAAATTTGGTCTCAGACACTTAACACTTCCTAGCTGTGTGACCCTGGGCAAGTCACTTAACCCTCAGGGAAAAAAAAAAGTCTTTAAGGATTCTCCAACAACAAATGCCCTTCCTCCCAAACTATCTTGTATTATACTATTTTGTATATGTTTGGGTATGCTCACTTTACATTTAAGCATGTGTATCTACTAGAATAACACATGTATCTATTACATTGAGATGCACATGCTGTTCTTCAGTTTTGTCTGACTCTTCTCACGATCCCATTTAGGGTTTTCTTGACAAAGATAATGGAATGATTTACCCATTTTCTTGTTCAGTGAATTAAGGAAAGCAGAGGTTAAGTGGTCTCATAGGTATAGGATCATATAGCTGGTGAGTGTCTGAGGTCACCTTTGAACTCAGGGCTTCAGACTCCAGACCTAGCACTGTATCCACTGAGTCCCCTAGCTGCCTTTATTGGCACATAGTAGGTATCTAATAAATAATTGTTATGTGATTGATTATACAGAAAAACAAAAACAAAAAAACCTTCAGTAATGCTTATTGAATTTAATTGAAGCCCAGATAAATAGCCCTGGGCTGCATTAAAAGATAACGCTGATAGGAAAAATTTTAAAAGAATCTCACTTCCTTCTCCACCCCCAAATCTTTTGAATCCAGAGTTTCTTTTACAGATTTAGGCCATATCGCTCCTCTGAATGACATCTTTTGTGACAGGGATAAGTCTGCCTGGTCTGACTTCTGACAGTTTGGCTAACTCCGGGGTGATCTATGTATCAGAGGACTCTTGACAATTTCTAAAGACATCAGAGTCAGTTCAGTGGAGAAGTTTGGAAAGAGAGGGAACTGGAAACAAAGGATGATTGTGATAACATGTTAAGCACAAATATTTCTCATCTCCATTATCTTGGCATTGGTTTGTCTGAAAAATAATCACTCTAGTCTAAGCAGAAGCAAGATCTGGTGAAAAGAAATTCTAGGAAGCATCAGCTTTTTTTCCTAGTCTGAGTAGGAGGTGTTGTTTGTTGTTATTTGAGAGGTACCCAGAATACTCGCCCCTTCCTGCTCGAAAACCTCACCTGCTTTATGGTTTCTGAAATGGCATCATTAGACAAAGATTCTGTTGCTTTGAATTTTTAATTTCTAGTTTTCAAGAGGATTTTGTTAGCATGGATGGATAACATTTTAAACCCTTTTCAACTAGTAGAGTAAGCTACAGAAATATTTATACTTTGTAGTTGTATAGTTCTCTTTACAACTTTAAAAGCTTTATTAACATTATATAAATTAATTTTCACATCAACCTTGTGAGGTTTTTCTTTTTTCTTTTTTTTTTTACTGCTTTCTCTATATCTTCAGCATGTAGATAGATGCTTAATAAATGCTTGTAAACAACTTCAAATAGGACAAATATTATTATTTCTAACTTCATATTGAGAAACTGAGGTTCAGAAGTATTAATTGATTTAGGTCGCCTGGTTGGTACCTAGGTAAGCCAGGGACCAGAACTCAAAGTTCTGATTATGAGGTTGGTGATTTTTTTCACTAAGTTGTCCCCAAGGATTTTTTTCACTAAATTATCCCCAAGGATTTCACTAAGTTGTCCCCAAGCAGAGTCATAAACAAAACAGGATGAAAAGGACTTTGTCCTAAGTGTTGACATTTGGAAAGCATACTTTTTTTTATCTTTTCCTTCCTCTGATGATCTTTTTCACCTTACGGTGCAAAGCTCTCTGGATTACCCCTATGAATGTGGGATTTACCTGTACCCACCACCTCCTGAGGGGTGATATTTTGATTGTCTTGGAGATAAATTAGCTCTTCTATTCCAGAATGACTACCCCATAAATTCTCTTCTGTACCCCTGTTCCCCTGTCTCCTTCCCTTGTATCATCTCTCATACTTTCCCTCAAACATTTTTGTCCCAGATGAAAAAAGTTATTAGTTATAGGTCTATGGAATGGTGCACAGAAAAAAAAAATCCTATGAAGGATCCTTCAGAAAAAGCATAGAAAGGAAAACATAATACACAAATGATCCAGCTCGTGAGTTTTCTTAAGGTACATCTTGACTAGTACCAGTAATCATGCAGCTCATGCTCAATAAGACCCAGCAGTGAGATGTGACAGTCAAAAAGCTTATGTAACTTTAAGTTATACAATCATAGAAATAGAGTGCTCAGGACTAGAAAGATTATAGTCCCACTGTTTTCTGCACTAGTCAATCCACTTTGGTAGTATTGTGTCTCTTTCCAGATTCTATTTTAATACACTGAAAGCACCCTGGGGACCTGCAAGAGAGGTGCATCAGACCAGTGGGGGAGGGAAAAGGTGAGAAGTGGTGGACATTTATGATTCTAGTCCCTGTGTGATCCTGGAGAGAGAGAGAGAGAGAGAGAGAGAGAGAGAGAGAGAGAGAGAGAGAGAGAGAGAGAGAGAGAGAGTGTGTGTGTGTGTGTGTGTGTGTGTGTGTGTGTGTGTTAAAGAAACGAGTCTGGGAGAAGATTGATTCTGGCACATGTACAAGAGAGCAAGCGAGTGAGCAGCAGTAGTCACCTCCAGGGGAGATATTGATGTACACGCATGGGAAGCATGGGCTGCTTTCGTTTTCCTTTGCAGCTTGTTTGATGTGAGGTAAACAAGGAGAAAAGATCCATTTTAAATAGATTTCAAATTAAAGAGTTAAAGAAGCTTCAAATTGCAGTTATTGAAATCACCTATCAAATGACCATATCTAACTGAGGAAAGAAAGAACAAATATGATTATAGGAGAAATGAAGACCAAGTTAGGTAAAGTGATAGTAAGGGACAACACAAATGCTTGCTTTTAAAAATAAATATTGATCATTTTTATTTTTACATTACTTACATTTTCCATTGTCACATTTTTCCTAAGAACTATTGTTCACAATAATGTTTTAGAAGAAATTTCACAAACTACTCCAAACATCTAAAATGTTGATATAGTATATGTTGTTCTACACCCATGGTCCACAACTTTGGATAGAAGGGGAAAGTGAAAAGAAAGGGGAGGAAATGATCTAGAAGATTCTGGGAAAATGGCAGAATAGATCAGAAAATTCCAAACTCTCCAGATTTCCTCCACAAACAAGACAAATACAGCTCCTCAGGGTGAGTGTAGAATGATTTAAAAAAAAAAAAAAAGATGTACAGTTCTGAATGTAATGTATTATATAAACTTTATTGAAATTGGAAATTTATTATTTCATATTTTGAATCCTTATATTCTGCTGTGCACATAGAAAGTATTTTTTTCTTTTCTTCTTTTGGTATTTAAGTTCAAATAAATAAATAAAAACAGGAGAAAGCATCTTTTCTTACCTTTTTCTCTTAGGCCAAACTTGTAATCATAATTTTACAGTATTTAGTTTCAATTGAGTTGTTATTATTCTTTCCACTTATATTGTTTCATTTAGTGTGTTTATTGTTTGCCTGATCCTGCTTGCTTCATTTTGTACCAATTTGTATATGTCTTTTGTTCATCATATTAATCCAGGAATTCTTAATCTTTTCTTTGTCAAAAAAAGATGAGAACAATATTTTTAAGCAAAAGAAAAGTTTGCTAAATTTCAGATAAAAAGTAGTGAAAATAAAGAAATAATTTTCCCCCTAACTTCACAAACTACCTGAATCTGTATTAACCATTTCTTTTATATCTTAATAATATTCCATTACCTTCATATACCATAATTTATTTAGACATTTCCCCCAATCAATAATCTTCCTAGGTTCCAGTTTTTTGCTAACACAAAAGTGCTGCTTGTAATTTGGCATTGTAGGGCCTTTTTGATGTCATTGTTATTGACTTTGGGAGTCTCTGCTTAGCAGCAAAATCTCTGAGTAAAGGTTATGGACATATTAGTTTGCAAAATTACTCTGCAAAATTCCAAATTGCTTTTCAGAATAGTTGAACATTGCAGTTGTACCAACAATGAATTAGTTGGCCTCTCTTTTCACATCTTTCTATTATTGATCATTCCTATGTTTTTTGGTCATTGTCAATTCACTGGCTATGAAATGAATTCTCAGAATTGTTTTGATTTATATATATATTTTTTGTTATTAGTGATTTGAAACATTTATTCCATTCTGATTTTAAATATCTTTCAAATTTTCTTTTTAAAAACATTTGTTTGTATCCTTTGAATCACTTGTCTATTAAGATATGTTTTTCATCTTATACCTTTCTATTAGTCCTATATATATATATATATATATGTATATATATGTATATATATATACATATATATATACATATATATATACATATATATATATGTGTGTGTGTGTGTGTATGTATATATATTTATATCTTGAATTATCATGTAATCATCAAAGATATTTGTTCAGTAGACTGCTTTCACTTTTTATCCTAGTTAAATCATTTTTTTCAATGTAAAACCTTTTTGTCATTAATCTATTTTAGCTTTGAGAATTACTTCTATCTCTTATTTAGTTAAGAATTCAATTCCTAGCTAAAGCTATAAAAGGTATGTTATTTGCTTCTTTTTGGATTTTTTATGGTATAAATTTTATATTCTATTTATATGATTTAAATATTTTATTTTATATTTATATAATGTATATATTATACATTATATATAAAATATATTTATATATTCTATTTTGTATTTGTTGTGGTTATGTAGTCTGAGATGCTGATCTAGTACTAATTTCTGTTTTTCCACCCAGTAACTACCACCCTGAATTCCTTCCCCACTTAATAGTAAAGTTACTAAAAAGCTCCAGCTAGGTCAGACTTAGAGATGGCCTGATATTGTAATCAGCTTTTCTAAAATCATAATAGTGCATGTGCTATATCATTAGGCATACACACACACACACACAAACACATACACACACATATACACACACTCATCTCTTAAAAGCATTGCCTTACAAGGTGTATTAAACAAAATACCCAACAATATGCATAGCTCATATGTTGTAAACTTTATGAAATGTTTTCCTTACAATGTCTATGAAATGAGTTATGTGGATTTTTTTTTTTTACTGTACATTAGGTTTAATTATTATAGGAAATCCCCTGATAAAGAAACCCCCTCTATTGATATAAATTGGTATTGACTCAGAAGTTTATAATCTTGGGAAATTGAAAGGTTAAGAATTTTACCTGGATTAAACTTGAGGACTTGAGAACAAATTATTTCTGATTAAGAAGTTGGCTCTTTATTCACTACGCCATCCTACCTCTCTAACGCAAATTTTGTCATTTTAATTCTTTTTTAGATGAAGAAACTGAGACACAAAGTGATCAAGTGGTTTACAAGTCATATAGCTAGTCAGAACCAGAATCCAAAAGTAGTTCTGGTTGCCAAGTACAGAGTTTTGTTTTTTCCCTGACTCATAATTATAGCTTATATATAAATATTTGTTGTAAATTATTAATCAATTGAGAAATTCTAAAAACTTGACAAAATATATGCAAAAAGACAGTCTGTTCTTTAAAAATGGAGGAAATAATTGTGAAAGTAGATATTGAGAAAGTGAATGTTGTTTTAAAATATAGTTTAATATGAAAATACTTGTACAAACTGACACAAAGTTGAAAGAGCAGAACCAAAAACAATGTACACAATATCAGCAACATTGTGTGATGATCAGCTGAATGGCTCAGGAATGATCCAAGACAATTACAAAAGACTCAGGGAGGAAAATGTTGTCCATGTTCAGATAGAGAAATGATGGACTCTGAATGTAGATAAAAGCTTTTTTTTTCTTTTACTTTATTCTTTTTTTGTGATATTTCCTTGTGATCTGTTTCTTCTTTCACAATTGTGATTAATATGAAAACTTTTTATATGCTAGGACATAAATAATCTACATCAAAGGAAAAGGAGAGAAGAGAGAGGGAGAAAAGCTTGAAACTCAAAATCTTGAAAAAATAGAATACTAAAAATTGTTTTGACCTGTAATTAGTGAAAAAACTAAAATACTATTAAATATATGGTTTAAGACTAGATAATAGAAGAAGACAAAAGTTTATGTTCTATTTAGAAACCTCATGCCTGCCTAATGTAAATACTTTCTTCAAGGAAAGAACTAAAAGATATTAGATTTGGCCAACGATGAACTGCTAGTAAAAAATGAAATCATAACCAATCACTGAATCAGTTGCTGCTGAGAGTTTGATCATCAGCTAATTAGAGTTAAGGTTAAAGCAATACTAAAAATGTTAGAGATTTTAAAAAAGTACTAAGATTAGGACAGCTCCAAAATGGCCTGATTTAAATGATTTGTTAATGCCTAAAATAAGTAGTGGGACAAAAGCAAGAACATTAACCATAACTATTATCATTTCCTTTATTTCTCTGTTTTTTAATCTATTCTGCTATTCACTTCTGTTTTATGGGAGAACATTTCCAGCTCTGTATATCCCTCCACCCTATTTTCTCCCCTGTGTATACTTTTGTTCTCTCTTTCCATCCTGCCTTTAGTAGTGGTTTTTTTATCCACCCCACCTACTACCTTATCTACCATCACCCTTTTTCCTCTTCTCTTACCTTTGCCCACAGTTTTCTGCCCTCCCTTCTATTCTGCCCTTCCCTTTTCTTTCCTCTTTCTCTTCCTACTTCTTTATAGGATTAGATAAATTTCTGTACTCAACTGAATGATTAAGTTATTCCCTCTTATGGCCAAAACTGATGAGATCAAATTCAACCAATGCTCATCCTCCTCCCTTCTTTCCTTTCATTGTAACAGGTCTTTTGTGCTTCTTCATATAATATAATTTCCCCATTCCTCTTTTTTCTGGTACAGACCTTTTTCAATCCCTTAATGTCTTTTTCATTGATGTCATCAGATCAGAGTCCATTCATAGCCATGTGATGTCCCCCTCTATTTGTCCCAGTGACAGATACAGTTCCTAAGAGTTATAGATATTCTTTTCTCATCTAGGGATGTAAAGGGTTTAACCTTTAAATAATATATATTTTCCTTTTTTATCTTTCTATGCTTTTCTTGAGTCCTATGTTTGTTGATTAAATTTTCTGTTTTTTTCAATAAAAATGATTGAAGTCTCTTACTTCATTGAAGATCCATTGCCTCCCTTGAAAGATGTTGCTGTGTCTTTCTAGGTAGTTAATTCTTAGTTATAACCCTACGTCCTTTGCCTTCTGCAATATGGTATGCTAGGCCCTTTAATCATTTACTGTAGAAATTGCCAGATCCTGAATAATCCTGACTGTTGCTCTTTGATATTTGAATTGCTTATCTAGAAGCTTACAGTATTTTTTCCTTGAGATTGTAGTTTTGGAGTTTCATCATTGTTCCTTCAGGTTTTCCTTGTGGGATCTGTTTCTGAAGATGATTGATGGATTCTTTCAATGAGCCCTTCCCCCTCTGTTTCTAAAATATTGGGGCTGTTTTCCTGAATGATCTTTTGAAGAAATCTATCTAGGCTTTTTTTTTTTTTTATATTTATTTTTTTTGGTCATGGCCAATTTTAAAATTATCTTTTCTGTATCTATTTTCTAGGTCAGCTGTTTTTCCAATGACGTATTTCACATTTTCTTCCATTTTTTCATTCTTTTTAGTTTGTTTAACTGATTCTTCCTGTCTCACAAAGTCATTAGATTAATTTGCCCTGTTCTAGTTTTTAATGTGATTTTCTTCAATTATCTTTTGCATCCCTTTTCTCATTTAGTTAATTCTACTTTTGAAGGTGGTGCTTTCTTCAGTGGATTTTTTCTTTTGCATTTTGCCAATTGTATTTTTTAAGGAGTTTTTTTTTTTTTCAGCCAATTTTCCTTTTCCAAGCTGTTGATTTTCTTTTGTATACCTCTCATTATTTTCCCCATTTTTTTTTTTTTTACTTCTCTTATTTGATTTTTAAAGTCTTTTATGAACACTTTCAAGAACCTCTTTGTCTTGAGACAAATTCATATCACTCTTTGAGATTTCCTCTGTGAACATTTTGTCCTTATCTGAGTTGATGTTTTGTCTTCCCTGTCATCATAGTAGTTTTCTGTGGTCAAGGTTCTTTTCTTACTCTTGCTCATTTTTTTTTTTTCCTTTCTTTTGGCATTTCCAATTTATTTTTTACTTTTATGGTTGAGCTCTGCTCCTGGAGTAAAGTAGGTACTATCCCAAGCTTCTGTTCAGCTCTGAACCTTGACTTTAAGCATAGGGGCCCCCTTGTGTTTTATGGGGTAATTTTGGCTAATTTTCAGGAAACAGATTGGTTTCCCAGAGTTTGCTTTCTGAGCTGCAATTGGAGGTTTCCCCACTTGTCTGCTCCTCTACTGAGCCAGACTTTGAGTCTCAGTTGCTGATTTGTTGTGACTGAAACCCTTTCTCAGCCTTTCCAGAGTCTGTCTGAGCTTGACTGACCTTTCCTGAGATTTGTCCAGTCTATCTTGAGTTAGAGAGTGGTTTCATTCTGTCAGACTCTGTTTAGAGGCTTAGTTTCATATGACTTCAAGTGAAACTATCATTATTTCTTAGAAAAGTTTAACTGAGACAAGATGGCTCCACAACCAGCCCAAAAAAAGGAGTCCAGAAAATATCTTAACCAATTCAAAATCTCCTTGCCGACTTCCGGCCAAGATGGTGGCGTGGAGGCAGACAGCTGCTTGAGCTCCTTGTTTTCTCTCAGAACTTACTTCATGACAAGCCTCAGACTTAATGCTTGACCCAGAAAGAAATCCACAAATTATCACCAAGAGAAGACATCCTTGAAAGTCGCCAGAAAAGGTCTGTGTTTGTTTGGGGGAGGGTCAATCAGACTGGGCGCAGACTGAGGGCAGACAACCAGAGCAAGACAGGCAGCTCACACAGCTCAGACTGGAGGGGGAGGGGTGTGATCTCTGCCGTTTCTGCGAAAGGGCTTTTGCCCCAGTGTAGATGCTCCGTCTTGGCAGCAAGCCAGGAGCATCAGAGAGGGTGTAAACACCAGAGGTGAAGATTAAAACCCCAGAAAGCCAGCGTCTCTCAGAGCCCGGCCACCCCCAACCCCCACCTGGACTGACTCCGTGCGTTCTCAGAGCCTCAGAGCGCAGACTCAATATAGTCATTGCTGTTCTGTTAGTGGCTCTCTGCTGCACTACCCCCAGTCTGTAGAGGAAGCCCATTAATAACATCCAG
This sequence comes from Sminthopsis crassicaudata, assembly GCF_048593235.1. Taxonomy (NCBI): domain Eukaryota; kingdom Metazoa; phylum Chordata; class Mammalia; order Dasyuromorphia; family Dasyuridae; genus Sminthopsis; species Sminthopsis crassicaudata. The sequence continues at coordinate 118,760,559 of NC_133619.1, read as the reverse complement.
CCCTATCCCCCGCAAAACAGACCAATTGTTTCTCTTGTCAGTTTGTTTTCTTTGATTCCTACTCTGACAAAATGAACAAAAAATTCAAAAGGGCTCTAACCATTGACAGCTTCTGTGTGGAGAGGGAGCAGACTTCAAATGCTGAGGAGACTAGGAACAGAATGTCCCCAGATGTATCCCCTGGGAGAGATATAAGCTGCTCCTCAATACAAAAGAACCTCATAGAGGAAATCAAAAAGGTTCTCACAAGAGAGCTGGAAGAGAAATGGGAAAAGGAAAGGGAAGCTTGGCAAGAGAGCCTGGAGAAGTCATCCCATGCATTCAAAGACAAAATGGATAAAGAAATCAAATCATTGAGAAACAAGATTAGTGAGCTGGAAAAGGTAAACAACTCCAAGGAAAACAGGATTAGTGAGCTGGAAAAGGTAAACAACTCCAAGGAAAACAGGATTAGAGAGCTGGAAAAAGAAATCAGCTCTCTAAAAAATAAAATGGATAAAATGGAAAAAAATTCCATAGAAGATAAAAACTCAATTGGACAATTACAAAGAGATATAAAAAAAGTGAGTGAAGAAAATACATCATTTAAAATTAGACTGGAACAAGTAGAAATGAATGACTCAAGGAGAAACCAAGAGGGAGTCAAGCAAAACCAGAGAAATGAAACAATTGAAAAGACTGTCAAGTACCTTACCAGAAAGACAACAGACCTGGAAAACAGATCCAGGAGAGACAATTTGAGAATAATCGGACTCCCTGAAAAATGGGAGGAAAAAAAGAGCTTGGACACCATTTTCGAGGAAATTATCAAAGAGAACTGCCCAGACGTTTTGGAAACAGAGGGTAAAATAGACATTGAGAAAATTCATTGATCACCTACTGAAAGGGACCCTAAAATCAAAACGCCAAGAAATATAGTGGCCAAGTTCAAGAACCATCAGACAAAGGAAAAGATATTGGAAGCTGCTAGAAAAAAACAATTCAGATATGGAGGATCCACAATAAGGATAACACAGGATCTAGCAGCATCCACATTAAAAGAACGCAGGGCCTGGAACATGATATTCCGAAAGGCTAAGGAACTTGGTATGCAGCCAAGAGTAACTTACCCAGCAAGAATGAGCATCGTTTTCCAGGGAAGAAGATGGACATTTAACGAAATAAATGAATTCCATCTATTTTTGATGAAAAAACCAGACCTACATAAGAGGTTTGATCTTCAAATACAGAACTCAAGAGACTTCTAAAAAAGGTAAAAAGAAATCTTGAGAACTATACTTCTGTCAAAAAAATATGTAAAGAACATATGTACAATTTGTCTTAGAAACTAGAGGTGGAAAGGAGATTATATCATAAAAAAGTATAAAGTGGTGGTACTATATCTCATGAAGAGGCAAAGGTAACCTATTATATCTGAGAGAAAGAAAGGAGGGAGATGAACATAGCGTGTATCAATAGACATATTCGATTTATGGTGAAACTTCTTCCACTTCATTGAAAAGTGAAAGGGAAGGAGTAAGCTAAGGGGAAGGGAATACAGTAATTTCGAGGAAAAGGGGTAAAATAAGGGGAGGATCTTTAAGGTGGGGGAGGGATCCTAAAAAGGGAGGGCTGTGAAAAGCAAGTGGTGTTTACCAGTTTAATACTGGATAGGAGGGTAAAAGGGAAAGAAAGGGGAAAAGCATAAGCAGGGGTTAATAGGATGGCAAGCAATACAGAATTAGTCCTTCTAACCATAAATGTGAATGGGGCAAACGGCCTCATAAAGAGGAAGCAGTTAGCAGACTGGATTAAAAGTCAGAATCCTACTATATGTTGTTTACAGGAAACACACCTGAAACAGGATGAGACATTCAAACTAAAAGTAAAAGGGTGGAGCAGAATCTATTATGCTTCAGGCAAAACCAAAAAAGCAGGAGTAGCCATCCTCATCTCAGATCAAGCAAAAACAAAAATTGATCTAATTAAAAGAGATAAGGAAGGGCATTATATCCTGCTAAAGGGAAGCATCAATAGTGAAGCAGTATCAATATTAAACATGTATGCACCAAGTGGTGCAGCATCTAAATTCTTAAAAGAGAAATTAAGAGAGCTGCAAGAGGAAATAGATAGCAAAACTATAATAGCGGGAGATCTCAACCTTGCACTCTCAGAATTAGATAAATCAAACCACAAAATAAATAAGAAAGAAGTCAAAGAGGTAAATAGAATACTAGAAAAGTTTGATATGATAGATCTTTGGCGAAAGTTAAATGGAGACAGAAAGGAATATACTTTCTTCTCAGCAGTTCATGGAACCTATACAAAAATTGATCATATACTAGGGCATAAAAACCTCAAAATCAAATGCAGTAAGGCAAAATCTCCTTGCCAAGGAGAAAGATATGAAAGCCAGGGGCAACCATGTATAAGCTCATTTGGAAAATGTTATAGGGAAGTACAATGAAAAAATACAATCATCAGAATTGTTTAAAACAGTGAAAAAATGTTGAAGAGAAGACAAACCTCTGGAGAGAGTTTGATACAGAACCCAATTACAATAGGTTTTCCTGAAAGCATTTTGAAATCATTTTAAACTTTCAGGGTGATTTGTTCTTACTTAGGATGTTCTCACTAATGGAACTTGGGAATTTGTGTTTTAATATCTTAATGTGCTATTAATTTTGTGAAGTGTAATGGATTAATAAGGGGAAATCACCTTGTTACTTGTTAAGTTTCTTCAGTGGTAAGCTTTTGTCTGGAATGCACCTCCCCAAAAGGGTGTGGGCTTGCTCACTGGGACCTTATTAGGAAGATAAAAGACAACTCCAAATACATTCTCAGTGATTGGGACTACTCCAATATGAGTTGGTTGGATTGGTGCTGCTCCAAGATGACTTGGTTGTGTTGCTGCCCTGTGCATTTCCTAGGGGATGGTTTTAGTGACTGTAGCTGCCCCCAGGGTGAATTGGTTTTCTTGAACTCTTAAGAAGACAAAGTCTTATTAAAGAAAGAGATACCATTTTTTTTTTTTATTCTTATGAAAGAAGTCTGTCAAAACCTTTCATTTCACTTCATTTCTCTTCTTACTTCCAGAGAGCTCAGGAGCACCTCAAATGTGTGTGTGTGTGTGTGTGTGTGTGTGTGTGTGCATGCTTACATGGAAACATGTATGTGGTGGAGGGAGTGGATTTATCTCCCATTCACTATCGTCCCAAAAGCTGTTAATGATTGTCTTGGAGAGAAATACATACAAATATCTTTATCCATGTATCTTTGGAGGAAGTTCATGAATGATGTCATTAGTAAACCCTTGTTTCCTATTTGAAGAAGGAAGTTTTGGAGCATGTAATGATTAAAAAGGTTCAAGAACCATGATTTCTGGACAATTTAACAATTTTATTAATAAGTCCAGAACTTTTATTAATAAAAGGATGGTCATTTGACCATCTCTCTTGAAAAAGACAGCTATGGAACTGGGCTTGCAGTTTATATACCCTCAAAGAGTAAATGAGAATGGGAATCAACCCTGATTGGTTAACAATTAATGAGAGAATGAGTATTACAATGAGGGACTGGACCTTTGATTATATCATTGATTTCTAAATTCCCCTCAGCCTTACCACTGAATGGAGTCTGAACTAGGAAGTTAGTCCAAACTCATTAACAGCAATGTTCTTCAAGAGACCAAAAATTTTAAAATCAAGAGTTTAGAAAAAGGAGGGAACTCTGGATCTTTCCAAATCATTGGTTATTAGTAATCATTTCTTTTAGGCAGCATGACCTTACTTTACTTAAGGGAAGGAAGTAAAGACTTTTTAGGAAACTAATAGCTTTGGGGTGGCCTCTTAATTAAAATCAAGTATAAAAGTTTGGTGATTTAGTCTTCTTTTTAGAGAATGAGATTTTGCTGAAAACGTTTCTTGGAAAAAGAAGAGATTTGCTTCTATAGCTAGAAGATTTGGGGAAATGGGAGCTATAACATAGAGGAATACAACAGTGTAGTACATGAATCTGGAGGAATGGTGTAGGATTTTTTGAGAAAGAAGGATTCACTAGGATATCATGATGTTGTCTGTTAGGATTACTAAGTGAGAACTCAGGTTGTCTGGAGGGTGACAAGGTGAGAATTCAGGTTTTCTGGACAATTACAAGGTGAGAACTCAGGTTGACTTGATAAGAGGGGGCAAGCTCATTGGCTGGGGTGGTTCTTCCCAGAAGCCCTTGCATTATCCCACGCCCATTCTCTGGGAGAATAAAAGAAGAGGACTCTCAGAGAAAGAGGAGACTCTGAATTGCATCAGGCTTGACGGAGCTCTCTGCAGGAAGGGAAGTCACTTCTTTGGACAAGAGTTAACAGCAACTGCCTGGAGACAACGGTTCATTACAGGAAGAAGAATCTATCGGAGAGATTTGAGTAGAAGACACAGCAGATCTCTTCCCAGAGAGCGATCCAGCAGCTTCTGGAGACGACAGCTCGTTACAATTGGCGCCCAACGTGGGGCCAGGACATTTGCTTATCCTGACAAGAGGAGCTAGACCAGACCTTCGCAATTTGGCGCCCGAACAGGGACAGACACAGTCCTGATTCCAGTGGAAAAGCTTCCAATCTAGATCTCAGTCTCTCTGACCCAGAACCGTGAGTAACGAGGAAACTTTGTTAAAGATTAAGTGAGCGTGCTAATAGATAAATAAGGAACTTAACTTGTTAAGGGCTAAACCAGGAATCTCTTATAGCTGAAATGGGGCAGATGTTAGCTATATTCAATCCCTGGACCTCAGCCGACTCAACCTCAGCCCCAGAAGCAACCTCAGCTCCACCCCCATTCAGGAGTGGTACTATAGAGAGTATAATCAACATAATTGAGGAGCAGAGTTTACTTGTAACCTGGGTACAGATTGCTAAACTCTTGGCTGCATTAAGACGTACATCCCCTTGGTTCTTAGAGGAAGAAAAGATAGATGTAGATAAATGGAAGCTAGTGGGATATGAAATGAAAGAATTTCAAGCAAAAAATGGGCCTCGTTCAATTTCTGCAGAAGTATTTTATATCTACAACATAGTTCAATTAGCCTTAAACTATCAAGCAAGTTGTAGGAAAAGGAAAAGTTCTAAAAATGAACAGAGGAGGAAGTGTGAGGAAAAAAGGAAAGATCAAGATCTTTCCCTAGAGCAAGAGGATTTAAATGAGGAATTATGGTATGATTCTCTTGAAGAAGCTTCAACCCTGCCTAGAGAACAGATTATTGACAGGCCCACATCAACCCCACCTTCAGAGATGGAGGAAGAAAGAGGGGAAGAGGCAGAAACACAAACAGAATTGCCTGTGAAGAAGCCTAAGCCTATGACAAGATTAGAAAAAGCATTGGTTAAAGCTAAGAGAGAAGGACAGGATATAAGTGATTTTATACATGCATATCCTGTGATTGAAAATATTGATTCTGTAGGTCATAAAATGAGAAGATATGCACCTTTAGATTTGAATAAAATTAAGGATTTGAAAAAAGGTTGTACCCTTTATGGGACTACATCAGCTTATGTCAAAATGTTACTAGATGGTTTGTCTTATGAAGTCCTAACCCCGAATGATTGGAAATCCATAGCAAGGATATGCCTGGAACCTGGAGAAAATTTATTATGGCTTTCGGAATTTCATGAATTATGTAAAATTCAAGTCAGATGCAATTTGGAAATAGGAGTTAACACACAATTCACTTTTGAGCACTTGGCTGGTGAAGGTCGGTATGGAGAGAATTCGGAACAGATTCATTATACCATGACAATATATGAACAAATTGCCAAGGCTGCAATAAAAGCTTGGGGTGTCCTCCCTGGACAGAAAGATCGTGGAGAGGCTTTCACTAAAATAGAGCAAGGTCCCAATGAACCTTTTGCAGATTTTGTGGGACGTTTGCAAACTGCTGTCAAAAGAACTATTGGAGAAAATGCAGCTACAGAAATAATGACCAGACATCTGGCTAAGGAAAATGCCAATGAGATTTGCAAAAGAATTATATGGGGATTAGACAAAGATGCTCCTTTAGAGGAGATCATAAGACGCTGTGCTACAGTGGGAACAAATGCTTTTTACACCCAGACAATGATGAATGTGGAAAGACAGGGTCCCTCCTGGCAAGGGACTTCTAGAGAAACTCGGCAATGTTTTCAATGTGGAAAAATTGGACATCTAAGAGCTCAGTGTAGATTTGGAGATACAGTGAAAAGACAGGGTGAAAGAAGACCTAAAACCCCATGTCCAAAATGCAACAGAGGACTCCATTGGGCATCAGAGTGTAGAATAATTCAGAGAAATGGGATGAGGGGCCCAGGTCCAGGGCCCCAGGCAAAAAAGACTTGGGGCATGATGGCAGCTGATGTTACACCTAAAGAGCCTTTAGAAGGCCAGGACTCTGATTTAATCAATCAGCAGAGAAGCAATCACATGGCAGAAAGGGATTACCTGATAAGTCAGCCAAAAGGCAATCAGATGGAAGAAAGGGATTGAAATTAGGAAAAATAGAGTTGTGTGCAGTAGAGACTACCGAGATACTCCCTGGAGAAGTGAAATCTGTTCCTGTTGAGCCTATGGATCCTTTGCCTCCAGGCACAGTAGGCTTGACCATTTCACCTTCTGAGAGTGCCTACAAAACAGTGTCCATCCATACACTGATGTGGGAGACTGGAGAATGTGTATCTAATATCCCAGTCACTAACACAGGCAGACAACGTGTGATTTATCAACCAGGAGAAGTAGTAGCATCAGCCTTATTGTTACGGACCCCTAATAAGCAATCTAGTGATAGTCGCCTAGATTTTGACTCCAATGAACAAAATCCAGGAATATATTGGACAGCAGCTGTGACAGCTGACCGACCTATGCTTACTATTTATATAAACGGAATACCATTTGAAGGATTGGTAGACACGGGTGCAGATCGTACAGTTATTAGAGGTGCCAATTGGCCCGGTCACTGGCCAAAGATTAAAGCAGACACCTATATGTCTGGGGTGGGAGGATCAATAGCAGCAGAAGTTAGTGCTAGGCCTTTGAGATGGGTATTTGAAGGAGAAACAGGAGCTTTTACTCCTTTTGTGGTTGAAAAAATCCCCATCAATCTGTGGGGAAGAGACATTTTACAGCAGATAGGATTACAAATAAGCACTTCGGCTTTTTAGGCAGGGCTGCTGTTGAAGGCCTACCTGCACTTTCACCAGTTCCTATTCAGTGGAAAACTGATTCACCAGTGTGGGTAGAACAGTGGCCCTTAAGAAGTGATAAAATTCAGGCCTTATTAGACATAGTGCAAGAACAACTTGACCAAGGACACTTGCGGCCTTCTCTAAGTCCTTGGAATTCCCCAGTATTTGTGGTGAAAAAGAAATCTGGAAAATGGAGGATGATAACTGATCTAAGAAGAGTAAATGAACAGATGGAAACTATGGGAACTCTTCAGCCTGGACTTCCATCTCCTACTCAGTTGCCAAGAGAATGGCCTCTATGGGTTATAGACATTAAGGATTGTTTCTATTCTATTCCTCTAGATAAGGAGGATATGAAAAGATTTGCTTTTTCAGTGCCTAGTGTTAATTTGGCTGAGCCTTATAAAAGATATGAATGGACAGTTTTGCCACAGGGAATGAAAAACAGCCCTACTATGTGCCAAATGTATGTTGCAGCTGCTCTTGCTCCAGTAAGAAAAGCCTTTCCAAAAGTAATATTGTTACATTATATGGATGATATTTTGGGATGTGCACCTGAGGAACAAATGTTAGAGGCATGTCTACAAAGGACCATGGAAACATTAAAGTACTACAAACTGCATATAGCTACAGAAAAAATTCAAAGACATGCTCCTTTTCAATATTTAGGATATGAAGTATATCCTAAGGTGCTTACAGTACAAAAACTCTCCTTAAGAACAGAGAAGCTAAACACCTTAAATGACTTTCAAAAATTAATAGGAGATATCCAATGGATGCGTCCAGTGTTAGGCTTAACTACCAATCAACTACAACCTCTCTATGACATTTTAAGGGGAGACAGTGCTTTAAATTCACCACGCCAGCTTACAAAAGAAGCACAAAAGGCTTTGAGAGAAGTTGAACTGGCTTTATCCAATGTGGTTGAAAGAGTCACTCAAAAACCCTTGGAAATATCAGTTTTTGCTACAAAAGAGGCACCCACAGCAGTCCTTCATCAAGGAGACAGAGTGATTGAGTGGGTGAACCTCCCAGCACAACCAGAACAAAGCCTTACACCTTACCCAGTGCTTGTGGCTAGGATTTTATTAAAGGCTATTAAGAGAGTAATACAATTATCTGGGATAAGTCCTGAAAAAATATACACATTCTATACTAACGCACAGATTAATGTATGCTGTGAGACCATCCCAGAATGGCAAATTTTATTGGCCACCGCTCCAAATTTTGCACATGGATCTCCATTAAAGATTACCCGGCTACTACATAATTGGCAATGGATTTTTGAAGAAAAGGTTTCTAAGGTTCCTCTTAAAGGACCAACAATCTTTACAGATGCCTCCAAAGAAAATATTTGTGCCATATACTCTCATGATTTAACCATAAAGAGAGTAATCAGGACTCCTTTTCAATCCACTCAACAGAATGAATTATTTGCTATCATGCTAGCTCTCACTTATTACCCAGGAGACGTAAATATAATTACTGATTCAGCCTATTCAGTAGGTGTAGTACAAAGAATTGCCACAGCCCAAATAAAATTTGCAGCCTCCAATATTTATCAGCTCTTTAAGGAACTTCAAGAGCAAGTAAGAAAACATCCAGGCAAGATTTATATCTTGCATGTCCACTCACATAGTGGACTTCCAGGTCCCATTTTTGATGGAAATTCAAAGGCAGATAGCCTTCTAACCATGTTAGCCAGTAGTCCTTTATTTCAGGAAGCACAAGAATCTCATTCTAAATATCATCAGGCTGCTCGAGCTTTACGTTTACAATTTGGAATCACAAGAGAGGAAGCTAGGAGCATAGTAAAAAGCTGTACAGCTTGTCTTCCTTTCCATGCTCCTACACTCCCTCCAGGGAAGAATCCTCGTGGTTTGAGACCCAATGAAATCTGGCAAATGGATGTGACCCATTATAAATCTTTTGGTCGTCTATCTTTTATCCATGTAGTGGTAGACACCTTTTCAGGATTCACATTTGCAATGCCAGCAGCAAAAGAGACAGCCCGAGTGGTCACTGAATTCCTTATACAAGCTTTTGCAATTATGGGTGTGCCACAAGCAATAAAAACAGACAATGGACCTGCATATACGTCCAAACATTTTACACACTTTTGTGCACAGTATAAGATTTTACATACCACGGGCATACCCTTTAATCCTCAAGGGCAGGCAATAGTAGAGAGAAGAAACAGAGATATTAAGACACTCCTCCAAAAACAAAATAAAGGGGGAGCCACAGGTAGCCCTAGGGAACTTCTAAATTTAGTTCTCTATACCATTAATTTTCTAATTTTTGACAAAGATGCACTGGCTCCAGCAGACAGGTTTTATAACCCACCAGAAGGGCAGTGTCCAGTGAGAGCATCTCCACTGTCCTTAGATAATCGCCAGGTGATGTGGAGAGATCCAGAAAGTGGTGAATGGAAGGGACCAGATAGGTTAACTGCCTGGGGGAGAGGGTTTGCTTGTATTTCTTCAGCAGGAGAAGGAATCAGATGGGTGCCAACGAGTCATATTCGCCTTGTCCATCAGAGAGAGACAGAAAAAGAGAAAGATCTCAAAATAAAGGAGAAGATCTAAGAAACATCTGACACTGAAAGAGCCATTGGACTTCCTCACACAAGATGAGACTAATGGACAATGGACTTATGGACATTTATAAATTTTCAATTTATGATTATGTTATATACTTCTAGCATGTGTTATGTTACTATGTTACTATGTGCTTATGTAATTCATGTAATTATCTGTAATACTTCCCATATTGATGGATTTATGTTTCAAGGTCATTTATGTAATTATCTGTAATACTTCCCATATTGATGGATTTATGTTTCAAGGTCATGACTGTCCTATGTTCTAAATCAAAAGAAAGGGGGAGATGTTAGGATTACTAAGTGAGAACTCAGGTTGTCTGGAGGGTGACAAGGTGAGAATTCAGGTTTTCTGGACAATTACAAGGTGAGAACTCAGGTTGACTTGATAAGAGGGGGCAAGCTCATTGGCTGGGGTGGTTCTTCCCAGAAGCCCTTGCATTATCCCACGCCCATTCTCTGGGAGAATAAAAGAAGAGGACTCTCAGAGAAAGAGGAGACTCTGAATTGCATCAGGCTTGACGGAGCTCTCTGCAGGAAGGGAAGTCACTTCTTTGGACAAGAGTTAACAGCAACTGCCTGGAGACAACGGTTCATTACAGGAAGAAGAATCTATCGGAGAGATTTGAGTAGAAGACACAGCAGATCTCTTCCCAGAGAGCGATCCAGCAGCTTCTGGAGACGACAGCTCGTTACAATTGGCGCCCAACGTGGGGCCAGGACATTTGCTTATCCTGACAAGAGGAGCTAGACCAGACCTTCGCAGTTGTCCATCTAGGAAATATCCTAAGGTCAGTTCTCTCTAAAGCGAAAATACACAGGGTTTTTGAATCTTAAGGAAGATTGTGTAAAAGTACAATTCATTTGAAAAAGAGAATTATGTTGATTATTTATGGGCTGTGGAGAATTCCTTTAGGGGCTTTCTTCTCTTGTTTATAAGTATCTTTGTATTTTGCATATTTTCTCTAATGATGAAATAAAGGCTGTCCTACATGCAATGCTATTTGTTATCTAGAGCTCTCATGCCAGAATCTGTTACCAACAATTGTGACATCTAAACAGGAACTATACATATGTATTATTTGGAAATGTCTATGTAAATTATGGGCCAGGGAAAAGAAAATAAAAATTCAATGACAGAGAGTAGTCTCTTGGAAATAACAAGCAGGATGGAACCCAGATCACGTGAGCCCAGAACCAGAAATTCCTGTGTTACGGAGTAAAGAAAATGGTGATGACTCTTAAGAATTGAAGTTAAACGAAATAGATAGACTTGAGTGGATAGTTACAAAAGAAAGAAGTAATGCAATTTTAAAATCAGGTACCCAGGAAATGATTCCTAAGACATTTCAAAAAGGGGAAGATTCTAAAAAAAGATTACAGATGGTGGACCAGCTATCTTCTCATAGTTCTCACTGAAATTACAATTGAACCACTGATAGTTTTTTTTAAAGGTATTTGAACAGAATCTGATGTGTTGATTATAATTACATTTTAAATTGAGAAAGAGAGGGAGAAAGACACACACACAAAGAGAGAGAGAGATGAATATAGAAGTTCCATATTCTCTAGTTATCACGTTAATTTCTTTTACAAACTATATATCCCACTAGAATGAAAGCTCTTTGAGGTTAGGGTCTTTTTTGTAATTTTTTGGAGGGATTGGGGAGAACCACAGTGCCTTGGATATTGTAGATGATTAAGAATTGTCTAATTGAATTTAAAGCTCCTGAGATTCACTCCATTGTAGCTAAGATATACCTTTCTTTCAAAAAAACAAACAAAAAGAGATTCAAGCCTTTCCCCCATTTTTACTATGCTTTATTCCATAAAAACAATCAATACTGAACCACTTCATTATCAACTGAAAAAGAGTATCCTCTGGCATTACTTGTTAGCATGAGAAGAGTTTCTGGAATATTAAGTAGTTATTGACTTCTGTGCTGCCTCTGTATCACTAATGCTTCACTTGAACATATCAGAACTGTGCTTATTCACAAAGAACCTGAAGGTATTGAGATAACAATTGCTTACTATTCCAGAACATTAACATCCACAGAAAGGAACTATAAATTAAAAATTAATCTTATAAAATGGTATATGCAAACAGGGTTAGTCTTTCTAGATCATGATTTAAAATATAAGAATGTTGAGTTCTTAACAGGGATGGACTGTACATATTGAGGGCCAGCAAATATACATTTATTTGGATGCTTGAGAATTTGAGAAGGCTTTAAACTTAAAAAGAAAAAAAATAAAAGATTAATAACAAATTTTAATAGCAAATATGATTTCACACAGGCCTACTCTGATATTGTATTCTGTCATTCAGATGATCCTAGGTTCTCAAAAGTCAGGCCAATGGAATGTAAGGACTGTCACCTTGTATCAGTCAGGGATGACTTCAAGTGTGGTGCTGGCAAAAAGCTGTTTCTGCTTTCTGAGGACCAGTCTCATTGTGTGTGCAGAGGCTAATCACCTGTAGGCTGTTCCATTTCATGATGAATTATTTGAGCATGATATCCCATGAAATGTTCCTGAGTCTACTGTGATCTTTTTCTACCTTTCTGCCCTAAGAAGCCAGAACACACCAAGTCAGAATTTAATCCACCTATAAATATCAACTTAGCTGCGTGTATTCTAAATGTGAGATCTTTATTCACTGACCAATGAACATATACATATTTGAACTGAATCATATCAGTTGCCATTCTTGTTATAAATGAAATCAGAAAGTAAAAAGAAATTATAATTAAATATAAGGATGGCTCACAGGTTTCTCTGGGAGAGACAAGGGAGGATTTGGTGAACTTAGTTTTGTTTTGTATCCAAAAGACATCAAGAAATATCATTTAATGGAATATTTGATCATCTCATCTTTCAGTGTTCATGGTAAATATTAGCAAAAAGCTGAAAATAATTTTGGATAATATTGGATAAAATGAAGAGCAAGAAATGATCAAGTTGAAGAAGCATATTCTCAGGGAGTTCAGAATTCCAATATTTTGTTTTGATACTTTAATATTTAGGAGGTGTGTATGCATATATATGAACACATATATCCATATGATTATATGTACAGATATACTTATACAATGCAGCACAATTAGAACTGAAAGATATAAAAAATGATAAACAAAAGCTAAATGTCCAATAATAAAAGGATGGGTAAAGAAAGTTGTAATGTATTAATGTATTGGAATTCAATTAAGATTTATATATATATAATTTTTAGCACTTCAAAGTTTGCAAAGAATTAGTTATATACAATACAACTCTAGGAAGGAACTTTATAAAACAATACAAAGTGTAAGAAATAGAAGAACTTGGGATCATTAAACTAGGAGTCTTAAAAAAGGAGAGCTATGTAGATATGAATGAACAAAGGAAACTGATGAAGGCTCAAGGAGACTGACAGGTTGTTATGAAGACCTGATAAATTGAAATTCATATATTCAAATGTTAATAGTCATAAAGAAAGCATAATTTATTTTCTTGATATTTAAAATAAATTCCAAGAAAAAGAAGAAATTTCTAAACTGAAAATGAAGTAAGAATAAGAAAGTTGTCAATATATTTGTTAAATCTGATGCTATATATAAGAAAAAGAATATAAAAATATGTGAAACAATTTCAAAGAATAACCAGAAATAAAATCCATGACCCCACATAGCTATATAAAAACACACAAAACTTGGGTAAAAAATAAGGTGAAATAAAAAAGCTTAACACAGAGAGGTAAATTTGACTTTATATATTTTTGTGGGGTAGACTCCTGATTGAAATATGACTGTGCGTCAAATTTCTTGTGCAAAACGGAAGGGCGAAGGGCTAGGATAGATAAAAGGAAGTGGAATTGTTTTGTGGATTAAGTAAATACATTCTTATGAAGAAATCCAGGATATAGAGGGTAGAGACCATTTGGCTGGGGATATAAGGAGACAGAAGAAATATTGTGGTAGAAATATACCACAGACCACCAGGCCAGGAGGGATTTGATGATGAATTCAAGAAATAGATAACAAACCTGGCCACAAGATAGTATATGACCATGGTGAAGAACTTCAGCTGTCTGGACATCTGCTAAAGCTCCCTCTTTGCCAAAAGAAGAGGAACTAATAAATTTTTTACTTGCCTTAATGATGATTTCATTTTTCTAAAAATGGAAGAAACTGAAAGGAATTGCTATTCTAGACCTGCTTCTGATGAAAAGGAAGCACTGGTGGCTGAAGCACTGGGAATATTGGGTTTATATGACTCTATCATGATGGAGAAGAGGAAATTTGAGAGTTATATGCACACTCTGTTTTGGATTTCAAGAAATTCAGAGAAAGAAAAGGAAAGATCCAAGGGCCTAATTTTCTAATGGAGTTCAGCTACAGAGAGATTTGAAGTCCTCAAGAATAAAATTCTGATGACACGAATAGAAATGGTTTTAATGAGGACTTAAAGGAGCGTGTTTAACAGAAGATGATTATAAAAAAGCAACATAGTCTTAGAAGAATAGTATTGGAAGGGCTAAAATTTATAATAAATTGATGTTGGCGCTAATTGTTAAGGATAATTTTTTTGCTGCTATTTTAATGAACTGGGGTTAAGTATCAGATCATTGAAAGGGTTAGAATCACTGTTTGACATGGATTATAGTTGGTGAAGAGAAGATAGAACTAATTTAATTTTGCTTCTGTTTTCCATTGGAAAAAAATTGATTTTTTGTTTAAGAAAATTGTTAAAAGGGAATTGAGATGGGAAACAAGAGAGCAAAATAACAGGAATAAGTGTAACTCAGTTACTTCTACATACCTTTGCCACAAAGTTCTAGAAAATAAACCAGAGCAAATCCTGATTGGGAAATCAAGAAAAAAATCACAGTGAGACATTTTTCTAGTTCAGGCTGACTTAGGGAAGCAGAAAAGTGTTTGAAGATTAGCAATGAAGTCTGATAGGAAAATTCAGCATAGAATGTGCTGGCACCTGGGAACTGAAAAAAAAAAAAAAAAAAAAAAACAAGAAGAAACTGTGTACTTAGACAAAATAAGATCCCATAATCCAAAGCAGGGAGTCACGATTTCTTTCAGGGTGAGGGTGCCAACTGGCAGCTGTCACTCCCTATGGGAATATGCTGATAAATGTTTTACAACTGGGTCTCTCCTCTAAAACAGCAGAGCATACTTGTAAGCTTAATTTGCATTATTATCATTTTTTCACATTATTTTCTTCAACTACAAATAATAGACAACCACAAAATAATAAATCAAGCCCTGATTTGTACTTTACTGATTTCTGAGGTATAAATAAATGCTCACACTAAAAATTTAACCTTCCAACATTTAAGGAATTAGTTTCAGTACATCCTAGGAGTCTTCTGAGCAGTTCAGAAGGATGCAGCAACTGTGTGACTTTAACCCCAGGAGCAGAGTGAAGTGTCTCTGGCTTCCAGCCTAATCTAAAGTATATAATAGAATAGCCAGGAAAGGAATCCCAGACCAAAGAGGAGCCTTGTTCTATAGAGACCTTAGAGCTTCCCACCTAGCAGATAGTAACTGGATGTAGTGGTAGTCTACCAAAATGTCTAATCAGGGACAGGCCCCATAAGCACCTTGCTTAGATTCAAATTTACATCAGGGATTTGCTGAGCTTGTATCAGTAAGGCATTGTTCAGATTTTGCCTCTAAAAACTATGCCTCCTAGAAATATTACCACCAAAATCCAGAGTTTCCAGATCAAAGCAAAAAATTACTGAAATCTGCCAGATAGAAAAGAATTCAAGTACTAAGGAGCCATAATTAGAATTATACAAGTTTAGCAAACAGAATAAAGGAATGGAGAGCTTCTAATGTGACATTTACAGGAGCCTTTAGGAGGATTTAGACTCACAAATAATAATTTATCCAGAAAGACTGAGTATAATATTATAGGGGATAAAATGGATTTTTAATGAAAAAGAGGACTTTCAAGCATTCCTGATGAAAACACCAGAGATAAGCAGAAAATAGGAAATAGAAATACTATGATCAAGAGAAACATAAAAATGATGAATTCATGACAGCAATCATAAGAGACTAAACAAAGATAACTGTTTATACTCTTCTATAAGTAGATGCTACATGCATCCCCTCAGAACTCTGCCATCATCAGGAGTCATAGAAACAGTCTAATTAGACAAAAGTCTTGAGAATAGTTCTGGTATATGTTGATGATCTTCGAAAAATAGAAAAGAATGGGCAGAGGAATATACTAAAGAGGAGGGAGAGAGAGGAAGGATGAGGAAAATTTTTTCATATAAATGGGATATGCAAACAAAAATCTATACATTGTATTTTTTGGAAAGGGTGTGACTTATGAAGAACCAGCCCAGTTGAATAGATTCATGAGGATCCTCTGGAGAAAAAAAAGAATATTAAGGCTTTACAGTTCCAAAGCTGTGAGTTTCCTTGGCCAAGTATATTCCCTACACATGTACCTTACTAAAATAGTACTTTAAAATTTGTGATCACTCTTTCCCCTCTCCAGAATGCTGAGTGCATTTGTAGAAAATTATGTCCCTAAATACAGAAATATGTTTAGAATGATTGTTCGTGGATAAACTATCAGATTTCTTAGTGTCTTGGGGAGGGGAAAAGTAAGACTGGGAGGAAGAAAAAAATTGAAAACCAAAATGAATGTTGAAAACCATCTTTACACGTAACTCAAAAAATAAAATACTATTGAGAAAAAAATTTATCTCTGGTACTAGGAAAATTGTTCCCTCCAGCTGTTGTCTGGGGAGCGAGTACCCTGTTTATTTCTATACCTGATCTGGATCGAAATTATGTTTTTCTTATTTTGAGGGACCCCCTAGAAAAGTTGTCTACCTGGGACTTAGAATTTTTAACATCATAATTTTGGAGACACTAGTGAAACTGTTTTTTTTTTTAATTGCCTTCATTTTAGTCTGTAATTATATAATGGTTTTTCCAGAATTTCTTTTTCTTATAGGTCAACTCCACATGAAATAATTTTTAATTTTCACATTTGTCAATTTGGTCAAAACTTAAGTATTCATACTGTATTACTGAATCCTACAAACTACTGATATTTAAGCTAATATGAGTCAATTATTCACTCAATAAACATTTATTTAGCATCTTCTAAGTGCAAAGCGTGCTAAGTGCTGGGGGAAAAAAAGAAAAGGACAAAGAATAGTCCCTGATTGAAGGAATTCACAGTTATATAGGTGACGAAAGTCACAAAGTCACAAAGAAGCTGAAAAACTAGGGAGAAGGGTCTTGGAGAAGAGTATGATGAGGAGGTCCAAAGAAGTCCAAAGGAAATACTGGACTCTTTTTAAAAATAGAAGTTTTTGAGCTCATGACTTTGCCCTTTAGTCAAAAAGTTCAATCAGAGGCTTAGAGGTTACTGATGAGATGTGAGTAGCGAGGTCAATTCAGTTTTTTAAAATAAATTTTTATAGATATTTTCTGTTTCTTACATCACTGCAAGTTTTTTCCCCTATATATCTCTTTTATTCCCCCTCCTCAATTGGTACCCTATATGGCAAATAGTATTGTTTTAGAGAAGGGAAAAAAGAGCACAATTGATCAATATTATAAATGAAAAAGTCTAAAAGCATACCTATGTATATAGGTATATAATACCTATAAACCTATAAAGTTCATAAAGTGGTAGATTGGAGGTATGTTCTCCTCCATTCAAGTCCTATTTGATCTTTATAATTTTATTACATTTACTTTTTTTTTTTTTTTTTTTTTAGTGTGTTGTACATTTCATTTACTTTATTGTAGTTACTATGTGTATAGTTTTCTTGGCTTTGTTCACTTCACTTTGCATCAATTCATATAGATCTTTCCTTTCTTCACTACAATAATATTCTAGTACATTTACAATTTGTTTAGCCATTCCATAATTGATAGATATCTACTTTGTATTCAGTTCTTGGCTCTCACAAAAAGTGCTGCTATTAATATATTCAGTGGCAAAGTACATCACTGTTCTCCTGATCTGAGCTCAACAAGCCCCGATCTGGGATTTGAGCAAACTTCTTGTGGAGCCTGTCCCTGACTGGAAATTTTAGTAGAATGCTACTACATTTAGCTACTACTTACCAGATAGGAAGCTCTACAAGTCTTGAGTTATAGAATTGATCTGGAATTCTTGTCCTGGTCATTTCATTGTTTGGATTTCAGACTGGACTAGAAACCATCTTAATTATGATTTTCTTAGGATGTAAGCCCAGTCATGGAGTCTCTGGTTCAAAGGTTTTGGACATTTTAGTTATGTTATTTGCATAATTCCAAATTGCTTTTCAAAATGATTGTAGCATTTCACAGCTCCACCCACAATGTACATGTATGCCTAACTTTATGCAACTTCTCCAAAACTGGCTGTTATCACTTTTTGTCATTTTTGCCAATTTGCAAGGTATGAGGTGAAATTTCAGGATTGTTTTGATATGTATTTCTCTTATTATGAATGATTTATAACTTTTTTCACATGGTTGTTAATACTTTGTAGTTCTTTTGAAAACTATTCATTCATATCCTTTGGTCATTTATCTATTAGGAAATAGCCCAATTTAATTTTGTAGAATAATGAGATTTCCTGATGATAAATTTCCTAGGGCATGAAAGCACGATGGAGAAGTCCAAAGAAGCACAAAGCACAAAAGGGTAGTTGTAGAGAATAGACTTTCATCATTAAAATGTTGGTGCCTTAATGAGAAATGTTCACATGTAGGTCTCTTTTATCTAAAATGAAAGAATATGGAAGCAAAAAGCTGAAGATTGTATTCATTGCCCAAATGTTGGTCTTGAAGGAAGAGAGTGTCACATCCCTCTGATTTCAGCATTGTCTCTCACCGGACACTTTTCTGTGTCTAGGAAGGAGACACACAAAGAGAAAAATGATGTTTTTTATTGGTTTGTGCTTTTTAAATTCACCTCCATTCAATGAAAAAAAATGTGTGTTTGTTTGTTTTTTTTTTGTTTGTTTGTTTTGCTGAGGCAATTGGGATTAAGTGACTTGCCCAGAGTCACACAAGTAGGAAGTATTAAGTGTCTGAGGCTGGATTTGAACTCAGGTCTGACACTCTATCAACTGCACCATCTAGCTGCCCCCTAAAAAATGCTCTTTACATTGTCATGAACAGATTGGAGCCAGTTAACGAGTATCTACCCATACTCCATAGCTCTCCAAGTATTTTCATCCTATACCATCATTTTCTTAGAAGCAGATTTCCTAGAATTTTCTACATGGGGAATTTTATTAGCAGCACAATTCACATGCTCATGTGGAATGGGCTCAGTGGCCAGTTCACATTATACAAAGAAAACAAATAACAATATTTGAGTATAGTTCTTAAAAGTGAACATAAAATGAAAGGAGAAAAAAGTAAAAGAATCAGTGACTGATAGATATCTGGATGTGGTAAATGCAGAGTGACAGCAATTAGAGATTACAAATATTGTTCATTTTTTGTCTTTTTCACTATCTTCTTCCTTGTAAAAAGGGGAGTATTAGGTAAAGAGAGGAAAAGACACAAAAATATAGTAGAGGGAAACACTATTAATAATTGTAACCACAAATATAAATTGAATGAATTCACCCATAAAATGGAGGAAGGTAGAATAAGTCCATAATATGTTGTTTACATGAAAGAACACTTCAAATATAAAGATATACACAGGATTAAAGTGAAAGGATGGAGCAGAATTTATTAAACTTTAGGCAAATTTTAAAAAGTAGGGGTAGATAATTCTCAGACAAGGCAACTGAAAAAATAAATATGATCAACAGAGATAAAAGGTAAACTATATTCATAAAGGAACCAGACAGCATCAACATTTAATATATATGCACCAAGTGGCTTGGCACCTAAGTTCTTTAAGAAAAGGTTAATTGAATTAAAGGGGAGAAATAGAAAGAAAATTATAATAATTGGGGACCTCAATATGCCTTTTTTCAATCTATACAAATTGAACAGAAAGTCAAACAAGAAAGACCATGGAGACTGAAGAATTATAGTAAAATTGGGGATGGGTAAATGTCATTCTAACATTTTAAAAAGGTGAAAATGTGTAGTTGAAACTACATTGAACTACATTGAAATGTGCAGGCCAATGATATGAGCTTCAATTCTTGGCAAAAGTCTTGAATAAACTTTTTCTCTTGTATTTTCCCCAATGGACTATAAGTCTTCCTTGGCATCCTGCTATGGGAATAAATGCAGCTTCTGAATGACTTTTAGTCCCAGGGACTGCCCTCTGGATAATTAGTTGCTGGGTTTCTTAGGAGGTTGGATTTTTGTTCTGGTGGGGGTGAGGAAGGAAGTGAATCAGCATTTATATAGCATCTATCATATGCCAGACACTGTGATAAATGCTTTAATAATAATGGCTAACATTTATATAGCATTTACTATATGCCAGTCACTGTTTTAAGTATTTTACAAATATTATTTCATTTGATTTCACAACAACACTATAGAAGATTATTCCTATTTTACAGATGGAGAAACTGAGGCAAACAGAGGCTAAGTACCTCATACAAGGTCACATAGCTATTAAATGTTTTAGGCTGGAATTGAACTAGTCTTTGGACTCTAGATCTAATGATATATCAGTTGTTCTGCCTTATCAGCACAATATCCTCTAAATCATTCTATTAAAAATAGCCCTCTCTTCAGATGAAAAAATTGAAACCATCTCTAGTGATATGAAAAGGTGCTCTAAATCATTATTGATCAGAGAAATGCAAATTAAGACGGCTCTGAGATACAATTACACACCTGTCAGATTGGCTAAGATGACAGTAACAAATAATGATGAATGTTGGAGGGGATGTGGGAATGGATGCATTGTGGAAATGTGAATGGATCCAGCCATTCTGGAGAACAATTTGGAACTATGCTCAAAAAGTTATCACACTGTGCATGCTGTTTGATCCAGAAGTGTTTCTACTGAGCTTATATACCAAAGAGATCTTAAAGAAGGGAAAGGGACCCACATGTGGAAAAATGTTTGTGGCAGCCCTTTTTTGTAGTGGCTAGAAACTGGAAACTGAATGCATGCCCATCAATTGGAGAATGGTTGGGTAAATTATAGTATATGAAGGTTATGGAATATTATTGTTCTATAAGAAATGACCAGCAGGATGATTTCAGAAAGGCCTGGAGAGACTTACATGAACTGATGCTGAGTGAAATGGGCAGGACCAGGGGATCATTATATACTTCAACAACAATACTATATGATGGTCAATTCTGATGGATGTGATTCTCTTCAACAATGAGATGATTGTGATCAGTTCTAATGATCTTGTCATCAAAAGAGCCATCTACACCCAGAGAGGATTATGGGAACTGAATGTGGTTCACAACATAGCATTCTCACTCTGTTGTTTGCTTGCACTTTTATTTTCTTCATCATTTTTTTTAATGGTTTGATTTGATTTTTCTTGTACACAAGATAATTATATAAATATGTATGCATATGTTGGATTTAACATATATTTCTACCATATTTAATATATATTGCACTACTTGCCATCTAGAGGAGGGGAGTAAGAGAGGGGGGAGGGAAGCTAGAACACAAGGTTTTGCAAGGGCTAATATTGCAGAATTTTCCATGCATATGTTTTGAAAAAAAAAACTTTAATTAAAAAAAAAAAAGAAATAGACCTCTCTCAATCCCACCCACACATTTTCTTCTTTTTTTCTATTCAGAGACTAGACCAAAATACAACAGTAAAACTGAAACCTTCTATAGGGAAGCTTGGCAATAGTACCATTATCATCACCATCTTTATAAAAACAAGTTTTTATTAAATTATTAATAATTTTATTATTATTATAATAGCTTAATAACAGGCACCGTGTTAAACATTAAAAACAGAAAGAAAGGGAAAAAGCATAGTCTCACACTCAAGCAGTTCTCTACAGCCTAATAGAGGAAGCAACATGCATATAAGTGCATAAAGATTATATAGAGTGAAAATGGGAGATAATCTCTGAGAGAAGACACTAGTAGTGGGAAAAACAGGATGCAAAGGGGAAAATGGAAAGGCCTCTTGAAGAAGAAGAGATTTGGACATCGGGGAAACCCTAAAAAAATCTTTATGACCTACTGTGAGTTCTTTCTATGGCTTCTATGAGTCCTTTATATCTTTTATATTTTCTGTGGGGTAAAATGAGACTATTTTCTATTCAATATACATTTGTTTCCATCAACATGAAAGACACAATTACCAACATTTTAGGTATATTTGGCTTTTCCAAAAGTAATCTATGGGTGAGATTAGTTAAAATTTTAAAAAGCTTTCTGTTTCTGTGATTTCAGAGCTTGGGGTCCATGTGAGCCAAGAGCTTGGATTCCTGGAAATTGTTATATTATAGGAATCTGCTATAGCTTTCTTATGACTAGTATGCCTCTCACTACTGCTCATCATCTAGGATGCATCTGAGGATATTTTTAAAAATAGTATTTTATATGTCCTTCAATTATATGTCAAGAAACTTATTAGCATTCATTTTTTACCAGATTTTGAATTCTAAATTTTTTCCTTCCCTTTTTCTTTTCTTCCCTAGTTCTTTCCCTTTCTTCCTCCTTTTCCCTCCTCCAAAGATATTAGGTTTATACATGTGCTATCATGTAAAACTTATTTCCATATTAATCACAGTTGTAAAAGAAGAAACAGATCAAAAGAAAAAAAACTATGAGAAAGAATAAAATAAATTAAAAATGCTTTGATTTGCAGTCAAAGTCATCAGTTTTTTAAATCTGGAAATGGTTAGTGTTTTTCTTCATTAGTCCTTTGTACTTGTCTTGGATCATATTTCTGAGAAGAGTTGAGTCATTCATAGTTGGTCATCACACAATGTTGCTGATATTGTGTGCAATGTTTTTCTGATTCTGCTCATTTCACTTTGCATCAGTACTGACAAGTGTTTACAATTTTTTCCCCAAAATCTGCCTGTTAATCATTTTTATTGCACAATAGTATTTCATTGCATGCATATATCACAATTTGTTCATCCATTGCTCAACTGACGGACATCCTTTCAAATTCCAATATTTTGCCATCACAAAAAGGGCTGCTATAAAAATTTTGCACATGTAGGCCCATTTCCCTTTTTTATGATCCCTTTGAGACATAGACCTAGTAGTGGTATTGCTATAGTTTCAAATTGCATCACAGAATGGTTGGAACAGTTCATAAATCCATCAACAATGCATTAATGTACCAATTTTCCCACAGTCTCTCCAATATTTACCACTTTCGTTTTTTGTCATATTAGCCAATCTGATATGTGTGACATTAGTATCTCAGAGTTGTTTTAATTTGCATTTTGCTATTCAAACATCCTCCAGAACACTTTTTTTTTTCATATACCTATAGCTAGCTTTGATTTCTTCATCTGAAAACTGTCTGTTCATATCCTTTGACCATTTACCAATTGGGGATGGCTTCTTTTCTTATACATTTTACTTAGTTCTCTTTATATTTGAGAAATTAAGTCTTTATCAGAGATATTTGCTGTAAAGATTGTTTTCCAGCTTTCTGCTTTCCTTCTTATCTTGATTGCATTATTTTTGTTTGTACAAAAGCTTTTTAATTTAATATGTTCAAAAATTACCTATTTTGTATTTGGTAATGCTCTCTATCTTTTGATTGCTTATTAATTTTTTCCTTCCCCAGAGACTATTCTTTGCTCTACTAATTTGATTATGGTATCATCCTTTATGTTTAAATTATGCATCCATTTTGACCTTTTCATGGTATATATTGTAAGATGGTCTATACATGATCTATGCTCTATCATTTTCCAGTTTTCTCAACATTTTTTTTTAATAGTGAGTTCGTATCCCAAAAGCTGTGGATATTTTGATTTATTAAACACTAGGTTACTATGATTATTGACTATGATGTCTTGTGTACCAAGTTTATTCTACTGAAAAACTTATCTCTTGGCCAGTATCAAATATCTTTGATGATTTACTACTTAATAATATTGTCTGAAATCTGTTATTGCTAGGTCAGCTTCCTTTGTATTTTTTTTTTCGTAATTTCCTTGATATTCTTTACCTTTTGTTCTTCCAGAGAAATTTTGTTATTTTTTTCCTAGCTGTATCAAATGATTTTTTGGTAGTTTGATAGCGGTAGCATAGAATAAACAAATTAGCTTAGGCAGAATTGTCATTTTTATTATAGTGGCTCAACCTACCCATGAGCCATTTATATTTTTGCAATTTTTTTAGATCTGATTTTTTTATGTGAAAAATGTTTTGTAATTGTGTTCATATAGCCCCTGAGTTTGTTTTAGTAGGTAGACTCCTAAGTATTTTATATTGTTTACAATTATTTTAAATGGAATTTCTCTTTCTATCTCTTGCTGCTGAATTTCCTTGGTCATATAATTAAATGCTGATAATTTATGCAGATTTAATTTTTAATTTTTTTAGTTGATGTTCTAAGCATACCATTATATTGTCTTCAAAGACTGATGGTTTTGTTTCTTCATTGCTCATTCTAATTCCTTCAATTTTTCTTATTTCTATAGTTAACATTTCTAGTATAACATTGAAAGTCATGATAATAGTAAAGATTCTTGCTTCAATCTTGTTCTTATGAGGGTGACTTCTATCTTAACCCATTACTGATAATGCTTGCTGATGCTTTAGATAGATATTATCAGCAAGTGTTATCTGTAATGGGGTTAAGCTTTCATTTTAAGGAATACTTCCTATGTTCTTTAGTGTTTTTAATGGGAATAGATATTATATTTTGTCAAAATATTTTTCAGGATCTATTGAGATAGATTTATTTTTGTTATGGACAATTATATTGATATGTTGAACTAATGCTGCATTCCTGGAATTAATCTCATAATAAAGCATAATCCTTGTGACATATTGCTATAATTGCCTTGCTAGTATTTTGTTCAGTTTTTTTTTTTCTTTCTATCCATGTTCATTATTTATTGTTTTATAATTTTCTTTCTCTGTTTCAGCTCTTTCTGGTTTAGGTATAAGTACTATATTTGTCCACTTTCATCTATTTTTCCAAATAATTTATGTGGTATTGTAATTAATTATTCCTCATGTCTGGTAGAATTCATTTGTAAATCTATCTGATCTTGGGGATTTTTATCCTAGAGAATTTATTAATGGCTTGTTCAATTTCTTTTTTCTAAGATGGGGTTATTTAGGCTAATTCCTGATCTGTTAATCTAGATAATTTATATTTTCATAATTATTCATAATTTTATGGATTTTAATTAGATAAAATATTTCCCAATTATTACTTTAATTTCTTCTTTATTCATGGTAATTTCATACTTTTTATTTTTGATACTGGATATTTGCTTTTCTTTTTTTTTTTTTGTAGTCAAATTAATCAATGACTTATCTTATTGATTTTAAATAAAATAAACCAGCTTCTAGATTTATTTTTCAGCTCAAATTAACTTACAGTCTTGTTAACCTCATTTTTGATTTTTCAGGATTTCCAATTTGGCACTCAATTGGGGATCTAAAATTTGTCCTTTTTCTAGTTTTTTTTTTTTTTTTTAAACTTGCATGTCCAATTTGTTAATGTATTCTTATTCCATTTTGTTGAGGTAAGAATTTAGAGAAATAAATTTTTCCATAAGTAATGATTTGACTGCATCTCATAAATTTTGGTATGTTGTTTCATTATTGTCATTTTCTTTAGTGAAATTATTGTTTCTAGGACTTGTTTTGATCCACTTACTCTTTAGAATTAAATTAGTTTCCCACTGTTTAATCTATTTTTCCACTGCCCTTTGTTGAATATATTTTTTCTTGTATTATGATCCAAAGAGAATACATTTAATATTTCTGCCTTTTTACATTTGATTTTGAAGTTATTATGCCCAGTTACATGGTATATTTTTGTGTAAGATATGTGCTACTGAGAAAAAGATACATTTTTTCTCTTCCCATTCAGTTTTCTTCAAAGGTCTGTCATAACTAATTTTTATAATATTCAATTTACCTTTTTAGTTTCTTTCTTGTTTATTTTTTGATTTATTTTTTTTTTTTGAGTTCTTAAAGGGGACAGTTGAGGTTTTTTAACAGTATAGTCTTGTGGTCTATTTCTTCCAATGGCTCACTTAAATTTTCTTTTAAATATTCGGATGCAAAATCACTTAGTGCATATGTTTAGTATTGATATTGCTTTGTTGTCTATGGTACTTTTAGGAAGATGTAGTTTTCTTCTTTATCACTTTTAATTAGTTCTATTTTGATTTTATTTTGTCTGATAGCAGAATTGCTACCCCTGCTTTTTTTTTTTTTTTTTTTTTTTTTTTTTTAACTTCAGCTGAAGCATAATAGATTCTGGTCCATTCCCTTATCTGTATTTTGTATGTGTTTCTCTGCTTAAAGTATGTTTCTTATAAACAACATATTTTAGATTTCTGGTTTTTTGATCCACTCTGCTATCCACTTCCACTTTATAGGAGAATTCATCCCATTTATATTCACAGTTAGCATTACTATTTTTTATTTTCCTCCATCCTATTTTTTCTCCTGTTCTCTTCTTTCATCTTTTTCTTCCTCAGCAGTATCATGCTTTTATCACCTCTCCCAATCTATCCTCCTTTTTGTCAGTATCCACTTTTGCACTACTTTACTATCCTCCTGCTTTTCTATTGGGTAAGATTTATTTCTATATCCAACTGGTTATGCATAGTATTCCCTTTTTGAGCCAATATTGATGAGAATAAAGTTCAAGTGATGCCTACCACCTTCCCATTTTCCCATCACTGTAATGGGTCTTTCTTGCCTCTTTATGTGAAATAATTTATACAATTCTATCTTTCCCTTCCTTCTGCACTCAGTGCACTTCTGTTTCTCAACCTTTAATTATTTAAATGTTATTCCTCAAATTAATCTTATATTCATGACATCTGTCTATGTATATTCCTTCTATTAGTGATAGTTTTTTTTTAAATTTTTTTTTTTTTAAGAATTACAAATATCACTCTTCTGCATGGGATAGTTTGGTTTTATTGAGTCCCTTATGTTTTCTTTTCCCTTTTTTACATGTTTATGTTTCTCTTGAATTTTGATATCAGAAATCAAATTTTTGGTTGAATTTTGGTCTTTTCCTTATGAAACCCTGAAATTTCATTGAATGGCTATTTCCCCCCAAGAAGTATTGTGCTTAATTGTGCTGGGTAAGTGACTATTGATTGTAATCCTAGTTCTTTGTCTTCTGGATTTCATATTCCAAGTGTCAAATCTTGTATAATCCTGATTGTGACTCCCTGATATTTGATTTATTTCTCTCTGGTCACTTGTATTTTTTCTTGACATGAAATTTGGCTATGATATTCCTTGGAGTTTTTATTTTGGGATCTCTTTTCCAAAGAGGTGAGTGGTGGATTGTTTCAATATCTATTCTGCCCTCAGATTCTAGGATATCAGGACAGTTTTCTTTGATAATTTCTTGAAAGATGTTGTCGAGATCTTCCTTTTGATATGGCTTTCAGGTAGTCCAATGATTCTAATATTGTTTCTCATGGATCTATTTTCCAGATCAGTTGTTTTCCCCATAATGTATTTTGAATTTTATTTGACTTTTCTGCAATCTTTTGAATTTGTTTCTTGATTCTTAATGTCTCATAGAGTCATTGTCTCAATTCTAATTCATTTGCCCAATTCTAATTTTTAAGGTGTTGTTTTCCTCAGGTAGTTTTTGTACTTTCTTTTCCATTTTGGCCCATTGTATTTTTAAAGATATTGTTTCTTCAGAATTTTTTGTTATCTCTTTTTCCATTTGGTCAATTCTGCTTTTTAAGCAGTTTTTCAAGCTGTTGATTTTTTTCATGATTCTCTTGCATCACTCATTTTCCCCCCAATTTACTTCTATTATTTTAAAGCTGCTTTTAAAGCTCATCCATGAGTTCTTTATGGCCTTGAGACTACTTCTTTACTTTTGAGGTTTTGCCCAGAGGAGAATGAATTGTTGTTCTCTTTTGAGTTTGTGTCTTTGCCTTCCCTATAACCTTAACAACTTTCTATCACCAGATTTTGTTGTTGCTTTCTCTCTTTTTTGCCCATTTTCTTTTCTTTTAAATTCCAGCTCTGTTTCCAGGGCAGAAAGAGTACTGTCTCAGACTTCTTGTGCCAGATACTACAGGTCCTGGCTATTTGCCTGGTGATGCGCTGATGTTGCTCTGAAACTCACATCAAACCCTTGTGTCTGGTGCTGCACTGAGAGGTTGGTGTGAAGGGGGCTATTGCTGCTAGAGTCTGAAAAAGGCTGACAGCTTATGCAGCAGTGAGCTGGGTCCTAGTAGTATTGTCTAATGTGTGCTGATATCCAGTGTGGTATTTTTGCACATGCCTGGGGCTACACTGAAGTACATGATGGTCCAGTCATTGGAGATGCCTATTAAGCTCAGGGCTATCTCAAAACATCTTGGTGGCTCCTGGAGCTTGCTGCCAGCTTGCTAGGAAGCTTCCTGTGCTAGACTGCACCTTTACCTGAATGAAATGGACTTCTCCTGATGATCTTCCAAGTTTCTGGCTAAAAAGATTGTTTCACTCTTTCTCCTGGCTGGTTCTGCTAGTTTCAGGACCTATGTTGAGACACTATTTTATGGTTGGCTGGAAGTGAAGATGGGAGTGTGCCAGCAATTCATTGCTCACTCAGCCGTCTTGGCTCCTGGAAGTAGTCTCAGTAGTCTTATATTTATAATTATAAATAAATATATTCATTATAAAAATAAAACTTTTATTTAATGTCATAGTATTGACAATCATAGTCACTGTTATGTTGGTATTTTTTAAAAAAGGGTTTTTTTTGTTGTTGTTGTTTGTGTGTTTCAGGGAATAGTTTGGAATCACTGAAGCATTATATAATTTCTAAAGGGTAATATAGCCAGTTTTCTACTTTTTATTCATATCTGAGCCCCGAGTATTGTCTATCTTCAGTGCCTATATCAGAAACTGATATACACATATATACATGTTTATATGTGTCTCTATCTATATACATATATCTAAAACATACATGTATTTACACATGTATATGTCTATATATAAACATATTTGCATTCATGTGTATTTACTGGCATTGAATATATACATGCACATATACAGGTGTATATGTATACACATGTTTATATTGTGTGGGTATATGAATATACATACATCCCTTTATCTTTCTATTTCTCAGTCTATCCTGATGTTGTCATTCAACTACATGCAATAGTCTGGACAATAGATATATTTTAGCCATTAACTTTTTCCTTATAGACCATCTCTTGAGTAATTACAGATAACATTGAAGAGATCCAGCAATCTTTTCAGACTTCATTTAATCAGTGTAATATCATCTAGAAAGATAAGAAAACCTTGGAAAGCCTTACATTTATAGAGAATACCTTATTCATTTAGAACCTGTGCAGGAATATTTTATGACAATCACTGGTCAATGTCTTGATGAGTTTGTCTCACCTTGTTTTATCCTCCACTTAATGTTCATATTGTAATCAGAGAATTGTTAAATTCTCCCCAGTTGTATTCTTAACATATGCATATCATACTCCTTGTTTCAGGAGGGCATTGCCTAAGGCTGTGCTCTGTGAAGTCAAATACTGTGTGACAATCAACAAACAGCAAAGGCAGCTATTTCTTGTTTCCTTGCACCTTCCAGTCAATTATCTATCTGACTGTAAAGATGATGCAAAATATAACTTGTGAAAGCTTGCTTGTTCCTTTATATTCTTTATTATATCATAAATATCTTCAGTAGCCAAGTAGCATGAACTTTGTGTAGGTTGATCAAAGAATGCATTTATTACTGTCATAAATTAGTTTCATAAAAATTTAATACAAATGAAAAAGTAAGCCTATGTCTTGGGAGTTAATGATTTTTTGTATATCTAGATAATACAGTGATAGAACATGGGACCTGAAGTCAAGAAATTATTCATTTATTTCAATTGTACTTGATTTTTGTGACCACATTTGGGTTTTTCTTGGCAAGGTTAGTGAAATGGTTTGGAGTTCAAATCCAGCCTCAGACAGTTGATAGTTGTGTGATTCTAGACAAAACCTCTTTTAATGTAAAAAAAAAAAAATTAGCAAATAATTTCCTTATCTGTAAAATATGAACAGTTATAGCATCTATCTCCTAGGGTTGTTCTGAGAAGAAAATGAGGTAATATTTATAAATTGCTTTATAAATCTTAAAGTGCTCTATATAATGTATATTATACATACTGGTAATCTGGTTTGGGGGGCAGGGATGGATAATAATACTATTGATATGTTTTTTTCCCCAATTCTTTTAACACCTTTTCCTCCCTGAAATAGCTCATAAAATAATCCCTCAATGTTTTCAAAATTGTATTGTATCAAGCACTGATTTCCATGGTATGTGCTTGGTCTAGTCCAATATCTCTTTCCAGCTTCATCTTCTCAAGTGTCTTTAAAATTCTATGTAAAGCACTTTGGGAATTAATATATTAGAGTCAAAAAATGATGGTTCTCAGCCCTGAAGTCAGGAGGACCTGAGTTCAAATCTGGCCTCAGATACATGACACTTTCTAGCTGTGTTACCCTGGGCAAGTCACAACCCCAATTGCCTCAGGGAAAAAAAAAAAAAAAAAAAAAAGGATGGTTCTGCTCTTTTGGATGATGAAAACAGATCACCACAGAAATGCTGAGAATCCCTCCCCATTCCCTGTGCCTCCTCCACCACACACATTCCATACTTTTTTGTTTCATTGCTGCTGTTTGTTAGTCCTCTAAGAGGACTAGGACATCAGCAAATGAAGCCATGACTTGCAAGTGAATTGTATTTAAGTGAGGGAGGGCTGTGCAAGGTTTCTTGCCTCACTTTCCCCTCCAGAATCATCTGAGTCCAGTGGCAAGATACAGATCAGGACTGGAAATGGCCCTTGATGTAATGGGAGACCTTGGTCTTTTAAAGCTAAGATCTTCAACAGGTCTCAGTATGATTATGGACATACCCATTCAGTAATTA